>NC_052324.1:44175746-44388246 GCF_016432855.1 Salvelinus namaycush | reverse complement strand
AGATAGATAGATAGATAGATAGATAGATAGATAGATAGATAGATAGATATAGAGAGAGAGATAGATATAGAGAGAGAGATAGATAGATTGATGTAGAGAGAGAGATAGATGGATATAGACATATATATAGAGAGATAGATAGAGATATGGAGAGAGAGATATAGATAGAGCTAGATAGAGAGATAGATATAGCGAGAGAGAGAGATAGATAGATAGAGAGATATATATATAGAAAGATATATATATATATATAGATATATAGATATATAGAGAGAGAAAGATGGAGAGAGAGATAGATATATACAGAGATACTTTCAGGATCCCTGATAAAAAGGGATTTTTCAGATCTCTAGAACTCTCGCTCTTTCGCTCCCCCTTTCCCCTCCTTCTCTTTTCATCCCTCGGTCTTCTGAACAAAGAGATCTGATCTTCAAACTGAAGCCCATTCATGTAGCATTTATCTGACGGCATACAGGAGTACTTGGCAAGAGGCTTCTTAAGCTTCAGGAGTAGTTGGCACATTCAGCTGCTGCATGGGCTCAAGGAAGCAGCACATTCAGCTGCTGCATGGGCTCAAGGAGGCAACATATTCAGCTGCTGCATGGGCTCAAGGAAGCATCATATTCAGCTGCTGCATGGGCTCAAGGAGGCATCACATTCAGCTGCTGCTTGGGCTCAAGGAGGCATCACATTCAGCTGCTGCATGGGCTCAAGGAAGCAACACATTCAGCTGCTGCATGGGCTCAAGGAAGCATCATATTCAGCTGCTGCATGGGCTCAAGGAAGCATCATATTCAGCTGCTGCATGGGCTCAAGGAAGCAACACATTCAGCTGCTGCATGGACTCAAGGAAGCATCACATTCAGCTGCTGCATGGGCTCAAGGAGGCATCACATTCAGCTGCTGCATGGGCTCAAGGAAGCAACACATTCAGCTGCTGCATGGGCTCAAGGAGGCATCACATTCAGCTGCTGCTTGGGCTCAAGGAGGCATCACATTCAGCTGCTGCATGGGCTCAAGGAAGCAACACATTCAGCTGCTGCATGGGCTCAAGGAAGCATCATATTCAGCTGCTGCATGGGCTCAAGGAAGCATCATATTCAGCTGCTGCATGGGCTCAAGGAAGCAACACATTCAGCTGCTGCATGGACTCAAGGAAGCATCACATTCAGCTGCTGCATGGGCTCAAGGAGGCATCACATTCAGCTGCTGCATGGGCTCAAGGAAGCAACACATTCAGCTGCTGCATGGGCTCAAGGAAGCAACACATTCAGCTGCTGCATGGGCTCAAGGAAGCAACAAATTCAGCTGCTGCATGGGCTCAAGGAGGCATCACATTCAGCTGCTGCATGGGCTCAAGGAAGCAACACATTCAGCTGCTGCATGGGCTCAAGGAGGCATCACATTCAGCTGCTGCATGGGCTCAAGGAGGCATCACATTCAGCTGCTGCATGGGCTCAAGGAGGCATCACATTCAGCTGCTGCATGGGCTCAAGGAGGCAACACATTCAGCTGCTGCATGGGCTCAAGGAGGCATCATATTCAGCTGCTGCTTGGGCTCAAGGGGGCATCATATTCAGCTGCTGCATGGGCTCAAGGAGGCATCACATTCAGCTGCTGCATGGGCTCAAGGAGGCAACATATTCAGCTGCTGCATGGGCTCAAGGAAGCATCATATTCAGCTGCTGCATGGGCTCAAGGAGGCATCACATTCAGCTGCTGCATGGGCTCAAGGAGGCATCACATTCATCTGCTGCATGGGCTCAAGGAGGCATCACATTCAGCTGCTGCATGGGCTCAATGAAGCAACATATTCATCTGCTGCATGGGCTCAAGGAGGCAACACATTCAGCTGCTGCATGGGCTCAATGAGGCATCACATTCAGCTGCTGCATGGGCTCAAGGAAGCAACACATTCAGCTGCTGCATGGGCTCAAGGAGGCATCACATTCAGCTGCTGCATGGGCTCAAGGAGGCATCACATTCAGCTGCTGCATGGGCTCAAGGAGGCATCACATTCAGCTGCTGCATGGGCTCAAGGAGGCATCACATTCAGCTGCTGCATGGGCTCAAGGAGGCAACACATTCAGCTGCTGCATGGGCTCAAGGAGGCATCATATTCAGCTGCTGCTTGGGCTCAAGGGGGCATTATATTCAGCTGCTGCATGGGCTCAAGGAGACATCACATTCAGCTGCTGCATGGGCTCAAGGAGGCAACACATTCAGCTGCTGCATGGGCTCAAGGAAGCATCATATTCAGCTGCTGCATGGGCTCAAGGAGGCATCACATTCAGCTGCTGCTTGGGCTCAAGGAGGCATCACATTCAGCTGCTGCATGGGCTCAAGGAAGCAACACATTCAGCTGCTGCATGGGCTCAAGGAAGCATCATATTCAGCTGCTGCATGGGCTCAAGGAAGCATCATATTCAGCTGCTGCATGGGCTCAAGGAAGCAACACATTCAGCTGCTGCATGGACTCAAGGAAGCATCACATTCAGCTGCTGCATGGGCTCAAGGAGGCATCACATTCAGCTGCTGCATGGGCTCAAGGAAGCAACACATTCAGCTGCTGCATGGGCTCAAGGAAGCAACACATTCAGCTGCTGCATGGGCTCAAGGAAGCAACAAATTCAGCTGCTGCATGGGCTCAAGGAGGCATCACATTCAGCTGCTGCATGGGCTCAAGGAAGCAACACATTCAGCTGCTGCATGGGCTCAAGGAGGCATCACATTCAGCTGCTGCATGGGCTCAAGGAGGCATCACATTCAGCTGCTGCATGGGCTCAAGGAGGCATCACATTCAGCTGCTGCATGGGCTCAAGGAGGCAACACATTCAGCTGCTGCATGGGCTCAAGGAGGCATCATATTCAGCTGCTGCTTGGGCTCAAGGGGGCATCATATTCAGCTGCTGCATGGGCTCAAGGAGGCATCACATTCAGCTGCTGCATGGGCTCAAGGAGGCAACATATTCAGCTGCTGCATGGGCTCAAGGAAGCATCATATTCAGCTGCTGCATGGGCTCAAGGAGGCATCATATTCAGCTGCTGCATGGGCTCAAGGAGGCATCATATTCAGCTGCTGCATGGGCTCAAGGAGGCAACACATTCAGCTGCTGCATGGGCTCAACGAGGCATCATATTCAGCTGCTGCATGGGCTCAAGGAGGCAACACATTCAGCTGCTGCATGGGCTCAAGGAGGCATCATATTCAGCTGCTGCATGGGCTCAAGGAGGCAACATATTCAGCTGCTGCATGGGCTCAAGGAGGCATCACATTCAGCTGCTGCATGGGCTCAAGGAGGCAACATATTCATCTGCTGCATGGGCTCAAGGAGGCATCACATTCAGCTGCTGCATGGGCTCAATGAAGCAACATATTCATCTGCTGCATGGGCTCAAGGAGGCAACACATTCAGCTGCTGCATGGGCTCAATGAAGCATCATTAGTCTTACTTCAAGGCTCTAACCAATCTGTCACCGTTGTCATATAGACCCATTTTCCAGACGTTCTTTCACAGAAAGTGCCGCTTGTCTGTAGCAGGAGTTGTTCCTGACCATGTGACTTGGCTTGGATAAACTTTTCAGGTCAGGTCACACGGTTAGAAGAAACTCCAGATCCTAAATGTGAATATGGTTGACCATTTTCTGTCTTTGTTTTGACAGACTTGTCTCTTTAAAATGTCCTAACCTAATTTGATTGTAGACCCCCTTGGATAGTTTCAGTCTAGCCACACATGGAATGTGAATATGAGAAAGTATCATAAGATTGTCTTTGTCATTTAGAGATGCAATCTACACATATATTGCATATTTTGTAATATGGTTTAAGTATGTTGTGATAGTTGTCTGAAGGGATGAGTCAAATCAATAGTGAAAAAGAGAGAAATGGAGAGAGAGAAAGAGAGAGAGAGAGGGCGAGGGAGAGAGAGAGAGAGAGAGGGTGAGGGAGAGAGAGACAGAGAGGAGAGAGAGAGAGAGAGAGAGAGAGAGAGAGAGAGAGAGAGCGAGAGAGAGAGAGAGGGCGAGGGAGAGAAAGAGAGAGAGAGAGAGAGAGAGAGAGAGAGAGAGAGAGAGAGAGAGAGAGAGAGAGAGAGAAAGAGAGAGAGAGATAGAGGGTGAGGGAGAGAAAGAGAGAGGGCGAGGGAGAGAAAGAGAGAGAGAGAGGGCGAGGGAGAGAAAGAGAGAGAGAGAGAGAGAGAGAGAGAGAGAGAGAGAGAGAGAGAACAGAGCAACAGAGAAACAAACGGACTGACAAAGAGAAGAATACAGAGTAACAAATAGAGAGAAAAAAAACAGTGAGAAAGAAACAGAGAAAGAGAGCGAGTTTATCTATAGCAAGGCTGGCATTCCACCAGCTTTCACCATGCCAACCCTCTACGGGGGCCAATCTCTCTACTGTGTTACACACACACTCCCGCTGAGAACACTCAGCATCCACCCCTCCATGTGTAGGATAATCCTCCATACCCCCAGCCACAAATACATGCGCTCATCAAATACATATTTCGAAGGCTCGGCACAAGGGAACAGACAGGGAACAGACACATACCATGTGCTTTTGTTAACAGGGCACTAACACATGCACAGGTAGATAAGTGTAAACTAGCAGCATACCAACCATTACAATATGCAGACACACATACAGATGTAGGATCTTCATTTGACCTATATTGTCACAGCAACAGAATTTGAACATTTAGTCCATAATGTTGCTTGATCGGTGGTTAGGCTGTTAGTTGGTCAAAAGTAGGCTACATTAAAGGTGCAATACTCTTAATATAACCAGTACTGTTAATATAACCAGTACTGTTAATATAACCAATACTGTTAATATAACCAGTACTCTTAATATAACCAGTACTCTTAATATAACCAGTACTCTTAATATAACCAGTACTCTTATATAACCAATACTGTTATATAACCAATACTGTTAATATAACCAGTACTCTTAATATAACCAGTACTCTTAATATAACCAGTACTCTTAATATAACCAGTACTCTTATATAACCAATACTGTTAATATAACCAGTACTCTTAATATAACCAGTACTCTTAATATAACCAGTACTGTTAATATAACCAGTACTGTTAATATAACCAATACTGTTAATATAACCAGTACTGTTAATATAACCAGTACTGTTAATATAACCAGTACTCTTAATATAACCAGTACTCTTATATAACCAATACTGTTAATATAACCAGTACTCTTATATAACCAGTACTGTTAATATAACCAATACTGTTAATATAACCAATACTGTTAATATAACCAGTATTGTTAATATAACCAATACTGTTAATATAACCAATACTGTTAATATAACCAGTACTGTTAATATAACCAATACTGTTAATATAACCAATACTGTTAATATAACCAGTACTTTCAGTGAATCTATGTAAACCACAAAGCTCATCTGCATTTCCTGTGCAGGAAGATTCTCAGCAACAAAAAAGAGTGATCAAGTACATAAACTAGCCGAGAGAGAGAGAGAGAGAGAGAGAGAGAGAGAGAGAGAGAGAGAGAGAGAGAGAGAGAGAGAGCGAGAGGGAGAGGGAGTGGGAGAGAGAGAGAGAGAGAGAGAGAGAGAGGGAGAGAGAGAGAGAGAGAGAGAGAGAGAGAGAGAGAGAGAGAGAGAGAGAGAGAGAGAGAGAGAGAGAGAGAGAGAGAGAGAGAGAGAGAGAGGGAGAGGGGGAGAGAGGGGGAGAGAGAGGGAGAGGGAGGGAGAGGGAGAGAGAGAGAGACTTCACACTTTGTATACCTTGTATTTGAGAGTAATTGGATGTGCGTATTAATACCACTATACTTCTGAATTGTTTCATTAGCCGTCTCCGTCAGTGTTGTGCTAATGCAAAAGGTAAAAAGTACTGTATACCCGACTGCTCCTAAACAGGGTTTCCCTTGTTCTATTTTGACCAAAACAATAGAAAATAAAGAGCTGTGAGATTAGAATATTTATGTGAGGTTGGTGGCAACTTAATTGGGGAGGATGGGCTTCTGGAAATGGCTGGGGAAAATACAGAAATTAAGAATCAGTGAGGGCATTAGCAGGGTTAGGGTCAGAGAGAGAGAGAAGAGGTCATTAGCAGGGTTAGGGTCAGAGAGAGAGAGGGGGGGGGGGGCAGTAGCAGGGTGGAAGTGAAGTGCTCTGCCTCTAGACAGGAGGGAATACTCCAGTGTATCAGGGAGACACCAGGGAGGCTAAACGCACACAGTCGAGACAGATAGAGAGAAACATTACTACACGATACTAACAACACAAGCAGTGTGTTTTATATCCTTATGGGACAAAGTAATTGCCACCACTTTCAGAGTAACTAGTAGAAACATCAGCACAAACCCTTCAGCCTTGATAGGTGACTTGATGATGAACTTAATGGTGATGATGAAGAGAGACGCAAAGAGGCACCTCCCGGGGAAAGGACCTCTCGGGAGGTCCGGGCAGGGAGAGGACCTCTCGGGAGGTCCGGGCAGGGAGAGGACCTCTCGGGAGGTCCGGGCAGGGAGAGGACCTCTCAGGAGGTCCGGGCAGGGAGAGGAACTCTCAGGAGGTCCGGGCAGGGAGAGGGACTCTCAGGAGGTCTGGGAGAGAGGTCAGGGGGAGCGACAACGTTCCCCTAAGGTGTAATTATTGAGGAACAGAACACTGAGAAGGTTCCTCTCCAGGAATACAAACACACACACACACACACGCTGAACACACACGCTGAACACAAACACACACGCACGGTGAAAACACACGCTGAACACAAACATACACACGGTGAACACAAACACACACATGGGGAACAAAAACACACACAAGAAGGTCATTAATAAGACATCAAGCCGGCCCAGACAGAACAACAGCAACAGAAACAAACACAACAATGTCAGAGGAAGGATCATGTTAGAACACTGCTGTGCAGTGACGATGTTAAGGCCTGATGAACACAGACTTTAAACAACACCGTAGACACCATGTCAACACGGTGCCTGGACTTTAAACAACACCGTAGACACCATGTCAACACGGTGCCTGGACTTTAAACAACACCGTAGACACCATGTCAACACGGTGCCTGGACTTGAAACAACACCGTAGACACCATGTCAACATGGTGCCTGGACTTGAAACAACACCGTAGACACCATGTCAACATGGTGCCTGGACTTTAAACAACACCGTAGACACCATGTCAACATGGTGCCTGGACTTTAAACAACACCGTAGACACCATGTCAACACGGTGCCTGGACTTTAAACAACACCGTAGACACCATGTCAACATGGTGCCTGGACTTGAAACAACACCGTAGACACCATGTCAACACGGTGCCTGGACTTGAAACAACACCGTAGACACCATGTCAACAAGGTGCCTGGACTTTAAACAACACTGTAGACACCATGTCAACATGGTGCATGGACTTTAAACAACACCGTAGACACCATGTCAACATGGTGCCTGGACTTTAAACAACACCGTAGACACCATGTCAACACGGTGCATGGACTTTAAACAACACCGTAGACACCATGTCAACACGGTGCCTGGACTTTAAACAACACCGTAGACACCATGTCAACACGGTGCCTGGACTTTAAACAACACCGTAGACACCATGTCAACACGGTGCCTGGACTTGAAACAACACCGTAGACACCATGTCAACACGGTGCCTGGACTTTAAACAACACCGTAGACACCATGTCAACACGGTGCCTGGACTTTAAACAACACCGTAGACACCATGTCAACACGGTGCCTGGACTTGAAACAACACCGTAGACACCATGTCAACACGGTGCCTGGACTTTAAACAACACTGTAGACACCATGTCAACATGGTGCATGGACTTTAAACAACACTGTAGACACCATGTCAACATGGTGCCTGGACTTTAAACAACACCGTAGACACCATGTCAACACGGTGCATGGACTTTAAACAACACCGTAGACACCATGTCAACACGGTGCCTGGACTTGAAACAACACCGTAGACACCATGTCAACACGGTGCCTGGACTTTAAACAACACCGTAGACACCATGTCAACACGGTGCCTGGACTTGAAACAACACCGTAGACACCATGTCAACAAGGTGCCTGGACTTTAAACAACACTGTAGACACCATGTCAACATGGTGCATGGACTTTAAACAACACCGTAGACACCATGTCAACATGGTGCCTGGACTTTAAACAACACCGTAGACACCATGTCAACACGGTGCCTGGACTTTAAACAACACCGTAGACACCATGTCAACATGGTGCCTGGACTTTAAACAACACCGTAGACACCATGTCAACACGGTGCCTGGACTTTAAACAACACTGTAGACACCATGTCAACATGGTGCATGGACTTTAAACAACACTGTAGACACCATGTCAACACGGTGCATGGACTTTAAACAACACCGTAGACACCATGTCAACATGGTGCCTGGACTTTAAACAACACTGTAGACACCATGTCAACACGGTGCATGGACTTTAAACAACACCGTAGACACCATGTCAACATGGTGCCTGGACTTTAAACAACACCGTAGACACCATGTCAACATGGTGCCTGGACTTTTGCATTCGCTCTCTATAAGTCACCCTTTACGTGACTGGTTATCTGCCTGTCGAGGACAAGTGACAGGCAGCACACACCTCCTCTCTGTTCCACCGGGACTGAGAGATACAGGACCCCCCCCCCCCCATACCTCCTATTAAAAAGCACCCTGTGAGTCTTCTCTTCTAAATTGTGTGAAATTGTTTATTTTCTAATGTTAGCCCATGTCAGTGTATTTCAGTGTCTATGACAGCCATGTGGGTAAAACGTGAACTTTTACCTTGACATTGCGCCAATTTTTTCATTCATTGAATAACAGAATAAACATTATGGATCCTCAGAGGAGAAACTCAGTTTGACACAGCAGCTCCAGCCTTCATGCAGTTTTAAAACACACCACGGTGAGGCGACACTAGTATATGCCAATCTTTTGAAAATAACACATTATTTATTTATTTATTTACAGGCTCTACACTGAAGACTCCTAGATCCTGAACCTGTGTTATCAAGGAGCTTCCGTCCTCCTCCCAGCCCCCAAGCCCCCTGTGTGTGTATCCTCCTATACCGTGTGTGTGTGTGTGTGTGTGTGTGTGTGTGTGTGTGTGTGTGTGTGTGTGTGTGTGTGTGTGTGTGTGTGTGTGTGTGTGTGTGTGTGTGTGTGTGTGTGTGTGTGCGCACCCCTTGCCCTCCTTGTCCCACCCACCATCACGCCCCCCAGTCCACCATGCTGTGGACTGTTCCCCTAGCTCTGCTGGTTCTCCTCCTACTGCAGACCCAGCTATGTGTCTGTCTACGGGGGCTCCGAGCAGCCGGCTCTTCCTCCTCTCGCTCTCGTAATGCCACCCAGCAGGGCCTACCTGGAGCCATCATCATCGGCGTGCGTAAAGGTGGCACCAGGGCCCTTCTAGAGATGCTCAACCTCCATCCGGACGTAGAGGTTGCCAAAGCTGAGGTAATGACAAACAGAAGCATCATCAGCGTCATCATAACTTTGTTTGTAAAGCACTTTCACAATTTAGACTATCATCAAAGCTCTAATAAAATTAAAATAGTTATGCAGCATAACAGAATGAAAGAACAAGATAAATCCTAGAACAGATACTTTACATTTGTGTGTACAATGAAAATACACAGTAAAAGACTAAATAAATACAATAACAATTGTATAAGACATTAAACAACAAACAAAATACTTTTTATTAAGGTGCACTACTTCAACGTGGAAGAGCACTTCCGGCGGGGTCTGGCGTGGTACCGTGCCCAGATGCCCTTCACCCTGCCTGGACAGCTGACGGTGGAGAAGACCCCTGGATACTTTGCCTGTCCCCAGGTCCCAGTGCGGGTCTGGGAGATGAATCCTGCTGTACGACTACTGCTGATAGTCCGTGACCCCGCCGAGCGCCTCGTCTCCGACTATACCCAGGTCCTTCATAACCGTGTGACCCGCAACAAGCCCTACCAGCCTCTAGGTAGATAGCCAAGTTACCGAAAGGTTCAAGTTCTGGGCCGGGTGATGACAATGCGGGGACTGAACTAGCTATATTTGTGAGCCACATCAAACAAATGAACAATAAAGTATCCTATTCTATTATTAATACAGTATTATAATATTATTTTCTACTGTATTCTATTGTATTTTATTGTAGAGGAGTTGCTGCTCCGGCAGGGCCACATCGACCCGGCCTACAAGGCTCTGCAGAGGAGTCTGTACCACCAGCACCTGGCCCGCTGGCTGGATGTGTTCCCCAGGGAGCAGGTCCATGTGGTGGATGGAGAGGCCCTCATCAGACACCCCTTCCCGGAGCTCCGCAGGGCCGAGAGGTAACACAAAACCTAATGAGAGAGAGACAGAGAGATAGAGGTCATGCAGCCAAATTAATGAACTAATTGAGGTGATTACCGTTTTCTAATCTATCCATTTAATCTATAGATTCCTGGACCTTCCCCCGCGCATTGCTCCCTCCAACTTCTACTTTAACACCACTAAGGGGTTCTACTGCCTCCTCTCTGCCGGGGGACATGACAAGTGTCTGGATGAGTCCAAGGGGAGGCCCCACGCTCCTCTCAGCTCACAGGCCTTCAGGAAGCTGTGTGGATACTTCAGAGAACCCAACAGGCTGTTCTTTGAGATGGTGGGGCGCTCCTTCAGCTGGTGTTGAACTGATTGGGACAGAGCACAGAGAGAGGAGATAGAGAGGGGACATTGGAGATATTGGCCCATAATAACAATATTTGTCCAAAATGTTACCTTATTTTATCAGTGTGATAATTCTGTCGGCTTGCTTGGTTGATTGATGGTCCTGTGAGGCTCAGTTGGTAGAGCATGATGCTTACAATGCCAAGATTGTGGGTTCAATTCCCACTGGGGTCTGGTATGGGAAGAGAATGTATGCACTCACTCACTCACTTAATGTATGTAAGTCGCTGTGGATAAGAGTATCTACTATATGACTAAAAATTATTGGTTGGATGTGTTTATTGATGGGTGAATGGGTGGATGAATCAGTTTAGGGGAGATGTGAGGACTACTGCTGCACACATAGGACTTTAGAGATCTCTATGTTTTAAATGTACTGTCAATGAGCTTCTCCAAGCCAGGCTGAAACCCTGGGAGTAAGCAGCATCCCAAGCAAAGACTGTATAAGATGACAAGCCCTCAATGAGGGACACACAGAATTACATGATGTGTATATTCAATATGGCTGCTCCACCCATCACAGATTAGAACCATGACTTGAATGCGAGACCATTCTAGTGATTCAATGTTTATGCTACGACCTGCTGGAGAACATGAACTGAAGTGCCCGTTCTGTGATACTGTATACCTGGTGGTCCTAATACTGCCTGATCATCACTCCTCCTGGTGCCTGTCACGTGAGCCTTTGCTTCCAGGGCTGAACACTGTCTGATGCACAAACTGCCATCAAATCAAGTGTCAGAAAGGAACTACAATAACCTGTATCATGAACAATCAGGACACATATATAACTCTTGAAATACAATATCTGTAGCTCCTGCTTCGTACTTTTGACGTTCATTAACATGAGTTCTACAACAGACACTGTTAGAAGAAACAGATTAGTTCTAGAACAGACACTGTTAGAAGAAACAGATTAGTTCTAGAACAGACACTGTTAGAAGAAACAGATTAGTTCTACAACAGACACTGTTAGAAGAAACAGATGAGTTCTACAACAGACACTGTTAGAAGAAACAGATTAGTTCTAGAACAGACACTGTTAGAAGAAACAGATGAGTTCTACAACAGACACTGTTAGAAGAAACAGATTAGTTCTACAACAGACACTGTTAGAAGAAACAGATTAGTTCTAGAACAGACACTGTTAGAAGAAACAGATTAGTTCTACAACAGACACTGTTAGAAGAAACAGATGAGTTCTACAACAGACCCTGTTAGAAGAAACAGATGAGTTCTACAACAGACACTGTTAGAAGAAACAGATTAGTTCTAGAACAGACACTGTTAGAAGAAACAGATTAGTTCTAGAACAGACACTGTTAGAAGAAACAGATGAGTTCTACAACAGACCCTGTTAGAAGAAACAGATGAGTTCTACAACAGACACTGTTAGAAGAAACAGATTAGTTCTAGAACAGACACTGTTAGAAGAAACAGATTAGTTCTACAACAGACACTGTTAGAAGAAACAGATTAGTTCTAGAACAGACACTGTTAGAAGAAACAGATTAGTTCTACAACAGACACTGTTAGAAGAAACAGATGAGTTCTACAACAGACCCTGTTAGAAGAAACAGATGAGTTCTACAACAGACACTGTTAGAAGAAACAGATTAGTTCTACAACAGACACTGTTAGAAGAAACAGATTAGTTCTAGAACAGACACTGTTAGAAGAAACAGATGAGTTCTACAACAGACCCTGTTAGAAGAAACAGATGAGTTCTACAACAGACACTGTTAGAAGAAACAGATTAGTTCTAGAACAGACACTGTTAGAAGAAACAGATTAGTTCTACAACAGACACTGTTAGAAGAAACAGAATAGTTCTACAACAGACACTGTTAAAACCTCTTAAGGGTCGTCCCCTTTTTTTCAATTTTCATCGAAAATGACATACCCAAGTCTAACTGCCTGTAGCTCAGGCCCTGAAGCAAGGATATGCATATTCTTGGTAACATTTGAATGGAAACACTTTGAAGTTTGTGGAAATGTGAAAGGAATGTAGGAGAATATAACACATTAGATCTGGTAAAAGATAATACAAAGAAAAAAAAATTGCTTTTTTGGTATTTTTTTTTGTACCATCATCTTTGAAATGCAAGAGAAAGGCCATAATGTATTATTCCAGCCCAGGTGCAATTTACATTTTGGCCACTACATGGCAGCAGTGTATGTGCAAAGTTTCCGACTGATCCAATGAACCATTGCATTTCTGTTCAAAATGTTGTATCAAGACTTCCCAAATGTGCCTAATTTGTTTATTAATAACTTTTCATGTTCAAAATTGTGCACTCTCCTCAAACAATAGCATGGTATTCTTTCACAGTAATAGCTACTGTAAATTGGACAGTGCAGTTAGACTAACAAGAATTTAAGCTTTCTGCCAATATCAGATATGTCTATGTCCTGGGAAATGTTCTTGTTTCTTACTAAATGTATGAGTGTACAGAAGAATGTTTTGAAATGAGATTGGGGCTACTAGGAACTGATGCTATTCTTTGCACTATGAACTGACGCATAAATGCATAAAAGGTCAGTCTATACAGTATATGTGGAACTACTGTAGCAATATGAAGCTATTTCAAACTGTCTGATGTTTCAGACTGCTTACCATTTTCACTGAACTGTTTACCATTGTACAAAGTATGCAAAATAATGTCCTCATCTAGATAATTATGTTTGCTTCTAGTGTTATTCTCCTATTTGACTTTCAAATGTTCAATAGAAATTATTTTTTGGGGGGGATTGTTGAATTTCGATTTTGAATTTTAAATTTCGATTTCAAGAAGTTTGAGCTGTAATGTATTGTATGTATTGAACAATATTTAATAGAATAGGCTCCCTCAATAAACAATTATCTCCACTTAGCTAGGTGTGTGTGTGTGTGTGTGTGTGTGTGTGTGTGTGTGTGTGTGTGTGTGTGCGTGCGTGCGTGCGTGCGTGCGTGCGTGTGTGTGCGTGCTCCATCAGGGAAGTTTTTTAGCTGCTACACGAGCAGTGCAGAACACAGGTAAAGTAAGACTCTTTATAAAGTGGTAATACTTCAAACGCTCAAGCCTCACACGTTAAAATAATCCATCCACCTAACAGGTGTGGCATATCAAGAAGCTGATTAAACAGCACGATCATTACACAGGTGCACCTTGTGCTGGGAACAATAGAAGGCCAGAGCTGTTGCCAGAGAACTGAATGTTATTTTCTCTACTATAAGCCGCCAACGTTGTTTTAGAGAATTTGGCAGTACGTCCAACCAGCCTCACAACCGCAGACCACGTGTAACCATGACAACCACGCCAGCCCAGGACCTCCACATCCGGCTTCCTCATCTGCCGGAACATCTGAGACCAGCGACCTGGACAGCTGATTAAACCTAGGAGTATTTCTGTAATAAATCCATTTTGAAGGGAAAAACGTATTCTGATTGACTGGGCCTGGCTCCCCAGTGGATGGGCCTATGCCCTCCCAGGCCCACCCATGACTGCGCCCATGTCCAGGAATGTGAAATCCACAGATTAGGGCCTAATGAATTGATTTCAATTGACTGATTTCCTTATATGAACTGTAACTCAGCAAAATCTTTGAAATTGTTGTATGTTGCGTTAATATTTTTGCTCAGTATACATTATCATATAGGCTCATATGATACAACGCACCCTATACGTGTGATCGTAGTCAAAGCACATTCTCTATGATTATTATTGCTAATGACAGTGTAGTCAATGTTCAAGTCATCTGAACTGTCCTACTGCACATCAGAGGAGTGCTAGTGCTTTGATAGCTGTCTCTGGTGTAACACTGGATAAACCTGTAGATAAACCTGTAGATAAACCTGTAGATAAACCTGTAGATAAACCTTTAGATAAACCTGTAGATAAACCTGTAGATAAACCTTTAGATAAACCTGTAGATAAACCTGTAGATAAACCTTTAGATAAACCTGTAGATAAACCTGTAGATAAACCTGTAGATAAACCTTTAGATAAACCTTTAGATAAACCTGTAGATAAACCTGTAGATAAACCTGTAGATAAACCTGTAGATAAACCTTTAGATAAACCTGTAGATAAACCTGTAGATAAACCTGTAGATAAACCTTTAGATAAACCTTTAGATAAACCTGTAGATAAACCTGTAGATAAACCTGTAGATAAACCTTTAGATAAACCTGTAGATAAACCTGTAGATAAACCTGTAGATAAACCTTTAGATAAACCTGTAGATAAACCTGTAGATAAACCTTTAGATAAACCTGTAGATAAACCTGTAGATAAACCTTTAGACAAACCTTTAGATAAACCTGTAGATAAACCTGTAGACAAACCTTTAGACAAACCTTTAGATAAACCTGTAGATAAACCTGTAGATAAACCTGTAGATAAACCTGTAGATAAACCTTTAGATAAACCTGTAGATAAACCTGTAGATAAACCTGTAGATAAACCTGTAGACTGTCATCAGGATGACAGAAGAAGGTTCATCTCTGGGTCAGACTCATAAAAGTGAGAAGGGCACTTGTCCCATGTGACAACAAAAAAAATTGAGAGGAGGTGTGTGTGTGTGTGTGTGTGTGTGTGTGTGTGTGTGTGTGTGTGTGTGTGTGTGTGTGTGTGTGTGTGTGTGTGTGTGTGTGTGTGTGTGTGTTTGGAGAGAGAGAGAGAGAGAGAGAGAGAGAGAGAGAGAGAGAGAGAGAGAGAGAGAGAGAGAGAGAGATGACATCCATATCGCATTTCTTAAGTCCCGCAGAGCACTGACACAACCCCCCAGCATTATGTATGTAAATAGCGCCCCCTGCTGTTACATTACAATACTGGCTTTAATTGTCATCTCCCTGAAGGATCCTCACAGAAAACCCCTGAGGTCCCTTTTGGTCTATTAGGTGGACCAGTTTCATTTCCAAATTATAAAATGCATAGCTTCATTTAATGTTTCCACACTTTTCTCAGTACAACAAATACACTCCCCAAAGTATTTATTTGGACAGTGGAGCTAAAGTTTGTATATTTGTCTCCATACACCAGCATTTTGGATTTACGATCAAATATTTAATATGAGGTGACAGTACATAATGTCACCTTTTATTTCAGGGTATTTTCATACATATCTGTTTTACCGTTTAGAAATTAAAGAACTTTATGTATCTAGTCCTCCCATTTGAATATATATTTTTTTCATCATTATTTGGACAAATTCACTTATAGTGTATTAAAGTAGTCAAAATGCAGTAGTTGGTCGCATATTCCTATCACACAATGACTACATCAAGCTTGTGACTCTACAAACTTGTTGGATGCATTTGCTGTTTATTTTGGTTGTGTTTCAGATTATGTTTTGCACCATAGGAACTGAGTGTTAAATCATGTATTGTGCCGTTTTGGAGTCACTTTTATTGTAAATAAGAACAGAAGATGTTTCTGAACACTTCTACATTAATGTGGATGTTACCATGATAATGGATAAACATGAATGACTCGTGAATAATGATGAGTGAGAAAGTTAAAGAGGGAACAAAGATCATACCCCCACAATGGTGAGAGGTTAGAATGTTTTGGGGGCTTTATATTTGTGCATCTGTAACTTGCTCACTCATCATTATTCACAATTAATTCATGGTTATCCGTAATCATGGTAGTATCCACAGTAATGGAGAAGTGTTCAGAAACATCTTCTATTCATATTTACAATAAAAGTGACTCCAAAATGGCACAACACATTATTTAACATCCATTTCTATTGAGCAAAACATCATCCAAAACACAACCAAAACAAACAGTCGCAAGCTTGATGTAGTCCCTGTGTGCTATAAATATCGGACCAAATACTAAACTTTCGACTACATGTAATGTAGTGCACTATAAGTGAATTTGTCCAAATACTTACGACATCTTCAAACGGGGGGACTAGATAGTGCATTAAATTCTAAACACTAAAACAGATATAAGACCCTCAAATAAAAGGTGAGATTCTGTACATTCGCCTCACATAAAACATTTGATCTCAAATCCAACATGCTGGAGAACACCAAAAACAAGATATAGGTAGGGGAGTGTTCATAAAGTGGCAGTAGTCAGGTCAGGAGGGCAGGATGTGATGATGTACTTTAATGATCCCTCCAACAGCAGACAGCCTCAGCACTGCTCTATATGATCACCCTTTTGTGCTCAAAACAGTGTGCTATTAAAGAGGTAAAAGTCCCTCAGAACACCAACCGTTTCAATACACCAACACCAGGGTGCAGGATGCAACATTTTGCAACGTTCAGATAGAAATATGTTATGTAGAACAAACATGCCTCTCAGACATGTAGAAATATGAAATCAAGTCAGCTCTATTCATGGAATGTGTTTCTAACAATGTTTGGCTACTGAACGTGGGCCTAACAAACATGAACGTGGCCCTGAAAAACATGAACGTGGCCCTGAAAAACATGAACGTGGCCCTGAAAAACATGAACGTGGCCCTGACAAACATGAACGTGGCCCTGAAAAACATGAACGTGGCCCTGACAAACATGAACGTGGCCCTGACAAACATGAACGTGGCCCTGAAAAACATGAACGTGGCCCTGAAAAACATGAACGTGGCCCTGAAAAACATGAACGTGGCCCTGACAAACATGAACGTGGCCCTGACAAACATGAACGTGGCCCTAACAAACATGAACGTGGCCCTGAAAAACATGAACGTGGCCCTGAAAAACATGAACGTGGCCCTGACAAACATGAACGTGGCCCTGAAAAACATGAACGTGGCCCTGACAAACATGAACGTGGCCCTGACAAACATGAACGTGGCCCTGACAAACATGAACGTGGCCCTGACAAACATCAACACGGCCCTGACAAACATCAACACGGCCCTGACAAACATGAACGTGGCCATGACAAACATGAACGTGGCCATGACAAACATGAACGTGGCCATGACAAACATCAACACGGCCCTGACAAACATCAACGTGGCCCTGACAAACATCAACGTGGCCATGACAACACCAGGGAAATAGAATAGAGATGTGAAACAAACACCAATGTGCCGCTCCGTCCCTGTGCTATGTGGTATATTACCCTCGCTGTAGTTGTCCATCTCTGTGTGCTATGTGGTATATTACCCTAGCTGTAGTTGTCCATCTCTGTGTGCTATGTGGTATATTACCCTCGCTGTAGTTGTCCATCTCTGTGTGCTATGTGGTATATTACCCTCGTTGTAGTTGTCCATCTCTGTGTGCTATGTGGTATATTACCCTAGCTGTAGTTGTCCATCTCTGTGTGCTATGTGGTATATTACCCTCGCTGTAGTTGTCCATCTCTGTGTGCTATGTGGTATATTACCCTAGCTGTAGTTGTCCATCTCTGTGTGCTGTGTGTGTTGTTGTATTCGGGAGAGGCTATAAGAACACACCTGACCTGTAAAACGACTAAGCAAAATCTAAAACGGACCCTTATCTTAACCAAACCCTTAATGCTTTATTTTAAAGGTGTTTTTCTCTCAGGCATTCGGTAGGCTTACCTCAGAGCCCCCCTTCTCAAGCTCACTTTTTCTTCCCGTACATCCAGATTTACAAATTAAGTACGGCCTTAACCCTAACTTGAACATAATTTGAATTAATTACAAAATTAAGTATTGTTTTTGCAGGTCAGGAGTGTCTGTATAGCCTATTCCCTTGTATTCTCCAAGCGGTAGTTTTCCCATTACTGTGCCAGGCTGCAGTGCAGAGACAAGAGTAGAGTGCTGACATTTCAGGGAGATCACAGATGGCAGGACATTTGCTCCCCAGCAGGACCCCTCATATGACGGTAACCTCGGGGGGCTAATACTGGCATATTATCAAAGCATTAGAGCAAGATATGTGTTATATGAAGTGCACATTACAGTTTTTGTCAATCAGCTAGGTTTCAATCCAATTGGCGGCAGATTTTCATGTGCATATTCAAAATCTGCATAAATACAATACGCGCATTTTCCCCACCAGAGATGTGTTTCCAATCAAATTGACTTCTGCGGATAAAAGGCTGTGCGTGATGACGTAGCGCACATAAAAATACCTTCTGCGGATAAAAGGCTGTGCGTGATGACGTAGCGCACATAAAAATACCTTCTGCGGATAAAAGGCTGTGCGTGATGACGTAGCGCACATAAAAATACCTTCTGCGGATAAAAGGCTGTGCGTGATGACGTAGAGCACATAAAAATACCTTCTGCGGATAAAAGGCTGTGCGTGATGACGTAGCGCACATAAAAATACCTTCTGCGGATAAAAGGCTGTGCGTGATGACGTAGCGCACATAAAAATACCTTCTGCGGATAAAAGCCTGTGCGTGATGACGTAGCGCACATAAAAATACCTTCTGCGGATAAAAGGCTGTGCGTGATGACGTAGCGCACATAAAAATACCTTCTGCGGATAAAAGGCTGTGCGTGATGACGTGGCGCACATAAAAATACCTTCTGCGGATAAAAGGCTGTGCGTGATGACGTGGCGCACATAAAAATACCTTCTGCGGTTAAAAGGCTGTGCGTGATGACGTGGCGCACATAAAAATACCTTCTGCGGATAAAAGGCTGTGCGTGATGACGTAGCGCACATAAAAATACCTTCTGCGGATAAAAGGCTGTGCGTGATGATGTAGAGCACATAAAAATACCTTCTGCGGATAAAAGGCTGTGCGTGATGACGTAGAGCACATAAAAATACCTTCTGCGGATAAAAGGCTGTGCGTGATGACGTGGCGCACATAAAAATACCTTCTGCGGATAAAAGGCTGTGCGTGATGACGTAGCGCACATAAAAATACCTTCTGCGGATAAAAGGCTGTGCGTGATGACGTAGAGCACATAAAAATACCTTCTGCGGATAAAAGGCTGTGCGTGATGACGTAGAGCACATAAAAATACCTTCTGCGGATAAAAGGCTGTGCGTGATGACGTAGAGCACATAAAAATACCTTCTGCGGATAAAAGGCTGTGCGTGATGACGTAGAGCACATAAAAATACCTTCTGCGGATAAAAGGCTGTGCGTGATGACGTAGAGCACATAAAAATACCTTCTGCGGATAAAAGGCTGTGCGTGATGACGTAGAGCACATAAAAATACCTTCTGCGGATAAAAGGCTGTGCGTGATGACGTAGAGCACATAAAAATACCTTCTGCGGATAAAAGGCTGTGCGTGATGACGTAGAGCACATAAAAATACCTTCTGCGGATAAAAGGCTGTGCGTGATGACGTAGAGCACATAAAAATACCTTCTGCGGATAAAAGGCTGTGCGTGATGACGTAGAGCACATAAAAATACCTTCTGCGGATAAAAGGCTGTGCGTGATGACGTAGAGCACATAAAAATACCTTCTGCGGATAAAAGGCTGTGCGTGATGACGAAGAGCACATAAAAATACCTTCTGCGGATAAAAGGCTGTGCGTGATGACGTAGCGCACATAAAAATACCTTCTGCGGATAAAAGGCTGTGCGTGATGACGTAGCGCACATAAAAATACCTTCTGCGGATAAAAGGCTGTGCGTGATGACGTAGCGCACATAAAAATACCTTCTGCGGATAAAAGGCTGTGCGTGATGACGTAGCGCACATAAAAATACCTTCTGCGGATAAAAGGCTGTGCGTGATGACGTAGCGCACATAAAAATACCTTCTGCGGATAAAAGGCTGTGCGTGATGACGTAGCGTACATAAAAATACCTTCTGCGGATAAAAGGCTGTGCGTGATGACGTAGCGCACATAAAAATACCTTCTGCGGATAAAAGGCTGTGCGTGATGACGTAGAGCACATCAAAATACCTTCTGCGGATAAAAGGCTGTGCGTGATGACGTAGCGCACATAAAAATACCTTCTGCGGATAAAAGGCTGTAAGTGATGACGTAGAGCACATCAAAATACCTTCTGCGGATAAAAGGCTGTGCGTGATGACGTAGCGCACATAAAAATACCTTCTGCGGAGAAAAGGCTGTGCGTGATGACGTAGCGCACATAAAAATACCTTCTGCGGATAAAAGGCTGTGCGTGATGACGTAGCGCACATAAAAATACCTTCTGCGGATAAAAGGCTGTGCGTGATGACGTAGCGCACATAAAAATACCTTCTGCGGATAAAAGGCTGTGCGTGATGACGTAGCGCACATAAAAATACCTTCTGCGGATAAAAGGCTGTGCGTGATGACGTAGCGCACATAAAAATACCTTCTGCGGATAAAAGGATGTGCGTGATGACGTAGAGCACATAAAAATACCTTCTGCGGATAAAAGGCTGTGCGTGATGACGTAGCGCACATAAAAATACCTTCTGCGGATAAAAGGCTGTGCGTGATGACGTAGAGCACATAAAAATACCTTCTGCGGTTAAAAGGCTGTGCGTGATGACGTAGCGCACATAAAAATACCTTCTGCGGATAAAAGTCTGTGCGTGATGACGTAGCGCACATAAAAAATACCTTCTGCGGATAAAAGGCTGTGCGTGATGACGTAGCGCACATAAAAATACCTTCTGCGGATAAAAGGCTGTGCGTGATGACGTAGCGCACATAAAAATACCTTCTGCGGATAAAAGGCTGTGCGTGATGACGTAGCGCACATAAAAATACCTTCTGCGGATAAAAGGCTGTGCGTGATGACGTAGCGCACATAAAAATACCTTCTGCGGATAAAAGGCTGTGCGTGATGACGTAGAGCACATAAAAATACCTTCTGCGGATAAAAGGCTGTGCGTGATGACGTAGAGCACATAAAAATACCTTCTGCGGATAAAAGGCTGTGCGTGATGACGTAGAGCACATAAAAATACCTTCTGCGGATAAAAGGCTGTGCGTGATGACGAAGAGCACATAAAAATACCTTCTGCGGATAAAAGGCTGTGCGTGATGACGTAGCGCACATAAAAATACCTTCTGCGGATAAAAGGCTGTGCGTGATGACGTAGAGCACATAAAAATACCTTCTGCGGATAAAAGGCTGTGCGTGATGACGTAGCGCACATAAAAATACCTTCTGCGGATAAAAGGCTGTGCGTGATGACGTAACGCACATAAAAATACCTTCTGCGGATAAAAGGCTGTGCGTGATGACGTAGCGCACATAAAAATACCTTCTGCGGATAAAAGGCTGTGCGTGATGACGTAGCGCACATAAAAATACCTTCTGCGGATAAAAGGCTGTGCGTGATGACGTAGCGCACATAAAAATACCTTCTGCGGATAAAAGGCTGTGCGTGATGACGTAGCGCACATAAAAATACCTTCTGCGGATAAAAGGCTGTGCGTGATGACGTAGAGCACATCAAAATACCTTCTGCGGATAAAAGGCTGTGCGTGATGACGTAGAGCACATAAAAATACCTTCTGCGGATAAAAGGCTGTGCGTGATGACGTAGAGCACATAAAAATACCTTCTGCGGATAAAAGGCTGTGCGTGATGACGAAGAGCACATAAAAATACCTTCTGCGGATAAAAGGCTGTGCGTGATGACGTAGCGCACATAAAAATACCTTCTGCGGATAAAAGGCTGTGCGTGATGACGTAGAGCACATAAAAATACCTTCTGCGGATAAAAGGCTGTGCGTGATGACGTAGCGCACATAAAAATACCTTCTGCGGATAAAAGGCTGTGCGTGATGACGTAACGCACATAAAAATACCTTCTGCGGATAAAAGGCTGTGCGTGATGACGTAGCGCACATAAAAATACCTTCTGCGGATAAAAGGCTGTGCGTGATGACGTAGCGCACATAAAAATACCTTCTGCGGATAAAAGGCTGTGCGTGATGACGTAGCGCACATAAAAATACCTTCTGCGGATAAAAGGCTGTGCGTGATGACGTAGCGCACATAAAAATACCTTCTGCGGATAAAAGGCTGTGCGTGATGACGTAGAGCACATCAAAATACCTTCTGCGGATAAAAGGCTGTGCGTGATGACGT
Organism: Salvelinus namaycush; assembly: GCF_016432855.1. NCBI lineage: Eukaryota > Metazoa > Chordata > Actinopteri > Salmoniformes > Salmonidae > Salvelinus > Salvelinus namaycush. The sequence goes on along the minus strand of NC_052324.1, from coordinate 44,365,550 downwards.
AGCGCACATAAAAATACCTTCTGCGGATAAAAGGCTGTGCGTGATGACGTAGCGCACATAAAAATACCTTCTGCGGATAAAAGGCTGTGCGTGATGACGTAGCGCACATAAAAATACCTTCTGCGGTTAAAAGGCTGTGCGTGATGACGTAGAGCACATAAAAATACCTTCTGCGGATAAAAGGCTGTGCGTGATGACGTAGCGCACATAAAAATACCTTCTGCGGATAAAAGGCTGTGCGTGATGACGTAGCGCACATAAAAATACCTTCTGCGGATAAAAGGCTGTGCGTGATGACGTAGCGCACATAAAAATACCTTCTGCGGATAAAAGGCTGTGCGTGATGACGTAGAGCACATAAAAATACCTTCTGCGGTTAAAAGGCTGTGCGTGATGACGTAGCGCACATAAAAATACCTTCTGCGGATAAAAGGCTGTGCGTGATGACGTAGCGCACATAAAAATACCTTCTGCGGATAAAAGGCTGTGCGTGATGACGTAGCGCACATAAAAATACCTTCTGCGGATAAAAGGCTGTGCGTGATGACGTAGCGCACATAAAAATACCTTCTGCGGATAAAAGGCTGTGCGTGATGACGTAGCGCACATAAAAATACCTTCTGCGGATAAAAGGCTGTGCGTGATGACGTAGCGCACATAAAAATACCTTCTGCGGATAAAAGGCTGTGCGTGATGACGTAGCGCACATAAAAATACCTTCTGCGGATAAAAGGCTGTGCGTGATGACGTAGCGCACATAAAAATACCTTCTGCGGATAAAAGGCTGTGCGTGATGACGTAGAGCACATCAAAATACCTTCTGCGGATAAAAGGCTGTGCGTGATGACGTAGCGCACATAAAAATACCTTCTGCGGATAACAGGCTGTGCGTGATGACGTAGCGCACATAAAAATACCTTCTGCGGATAAAAGGCTGTGCGTGATGACGTAGCGCACATAAAAATACCTTCTGCGGATAAAAGGCTGTGCGTGATGACGTAGCGCACATAAAAATACCTTCTGCGGATAAAAGGCTGTGCGTGATGACGTAGCGCACATAAAAATACCTTCTGCGGATAAAAGGCTGTGCGTGATGACGTAGCGCACATAAAAATACCTTCTGCGGATAAAAGGATGTGCGTGATGACGTAGAGCACATAAAAATACCTTCTGCGGATAAAAGGCTGTGCGTGATGACGTAGCGCACATAAAAATACCTTCTGCGGATAAAAGGATGTGCGTGATGACGTAGAGCACATAAAAATACCTTCTGCGGATAAAAGGCTGTGCGTGATGACGTAGCGCACATAAAAATACCTTCTGCGGATAAAAGGCTGTGCGTGATGACGTAGCGCACATAAAAATACCTTCTGCGGATAAAAGGCTGTGCGTGATGACGTAGCGCACATAAAAATACCTTCTGCGGATAAAAGGATGTGCGTGATGACGTAGAGCACATAAAAATACCTTCTGCGGATAAAAGGCTGTGCGTGATGACGTAGCGCACATAAAAATACCTTCTGCGGATAAAAGGCTGTGCGTGATGACGTAGCGCACATAAAAATACCTTCTGCGGTTAAAAGGCTGTGCGTGATGACGTAGCGCACATAAAAATACCTTCTGCGGATAAAAGGCTGTGCGTGATGACGTAGCGCACATAAAAATACCTTCTGCGGATAAAAGGCTGTGCGTGATGACGTAGCGCACATAAAAATACCTTCTGCGGATAAAAGGCTGTGCGTGATGACGTAGCGCACATAAAAATACCTTCTGCGGATAAAAGGCTGTGCGTGATGACGTAGCGCACATAAAAATACCTTCTGCGGATAAAAGGCTGTGCGTGATGACGTAGCGCACATAAAAATACCTTCTGCGGATAAAAGGCTGTGCGTGATGACGTAGAGCACATCAAAATACCTTCTGCGGATAAAAGGCTGTGCGTGATGACGTAGCGCACATAAAAATACCTTCTGCGGATAAAAGGCTGTGCGTGATGACGTAGCGCACATAAAAATACCTTCTGCGGATAAAAGGATGTGCGTGATGACGTAGCGCACATAAAAATACCTTCTGCGGATAAAAGGCTGTGCGTGATGACGTAGAGCACATAAAAATACCTTCTGCGGTTAAAAGGCTGTGCGTGATGACGTAGCGCACATAAAAATACCTTCTGCGGATAAAAGGCTGTGCGTGATGACGTAGCGCACATAAAAATACCTTCTGCGGATAAAAGGCTGTGCGTGATGACGTAGAGCACATAAAAATACCTTCTGCGGTTAAAAGGCTGTGCGTGATGACGTAGAGCACATAAAAATACCTTCTGCGGTTAAAAGGCTGTGCGTGATGACGTAGAGCACATAAAAATACCTTCTGCGGTTAAAAGGCTGTGCGTGATGACGTAGAGCACATAAAAATACCTTCTGCGGATAAAAGGCTGTGCGTGATGACGTAGCGCACATAAAAATACCTTCTGCGGATAAAAGTCTGTGCGTGATGACGTAGCGCACATAAAAAATACCTTCTGCGGATAAAAGGCTGTGCGTGATGACGTAGCGCACATAAAAATACCTTCTGCGGATAAAAGGCTGTGCGTGATGACGTAGCGCACATAAAAATACCTTCTGCGGATAAAAGGCTGTGCGTGATGACGTAGCGCACATAAAAATACCTTCTGCGGATAAAAGGCTGTGCGTGATGACGTAGCGCACATAAAAATACCTTCTGCGGATAAAAGGCTGTGCGTGATGACGTAGAGCACATAAAAATACCTTCTGCGGATAAAAGGCTGTGCGTGATGACGTAGAGCACATAAAAATACCTTCTGCGGATAAAAGGCTGTGCGTGATGACGTAGAGCACATAAAAATACCTTCTGCGGATAAAAGGCTGTGCGTGATGACGAAGAGCACATAAAAATACCTTCTGCGGATAAAAGGCTGTGCGTGATGACGTAGCGCACATAAAAATACCTTCTGCGGATAAAAGGCTGTGCGTGATGACGTAGAGCACATAAAAATACCTTCTGCGGATAAAAGGCTGTGCGTGATGACGTAGCGCACATAAAAATACCTTCTGCGGATAAAAGGCTGTGCGTGATGACGTAACGCACATAAAAATACCTTCTGCGGATAAAAGGCTGTGCGTGATGACGTAGCGCACATAAAAATACCTTCTGCGGATAAAAGGCTGTGCGTGATGACGTAGCGCACATAAAAATACCTTCTGCGGATAAAAGGCTGTGCGTGATGACGTAGCGCACATAAAAATACCTTCTGCGGATAAAAGGCTGTGCGTGATGACGTAGCGCACATAAAAATACCTTCTGCGGATAAAAGGCTGTGCGTGATGACGTAGAGCACATCAAAATACCTTCTGCGGATAAAAGGCTGTGCGTGATGACGTAGAGCACATAAAAATACCTTCTGCGGATAAAAGGCTGTGCGTGATGACGTAGAGCACATAAAAATACCTTCTGCGGATAAAAGGCTGTGCGTGATGACGAAGAGCACATAAAAATACCTTCTGCGGATAAAAGGCTGTGCGTGATGACGTAGCGCACATAAAAATACCTTCTGCGGATAAAAGGCTGTGCGTGATGACGTAGAGCACATAAAAATACCTTCTGCGGATAAAAGGCTGTGCGTGATGACGTAGCGCACATAAAAATACCTTCTGCGGATAAAAGGCTGTGCGTGATGACGTAACGCACATAAAAATACCTTCTGCGGATAAAAGGCTGTGCGTGATGACGTAGCGCACATAAAAATACCTTCTGCGGATAAAAGGCTGTGCGTGATGACGTAGCGCACATAAAAATACCTTCTGCGGATAAAAGGCTGTGCGTGATGACGTAGCGCACATAAAAATACCTTCTGCGGATAAAAGGCTGTGCGTGATGACGTAGCGCACATAAAAATACCTTCTGCGGATAAAAGGCTGTGCGTGATGACGTAGAGCACATCAAAATACCTTCTGCGGATAAAAGGCTGTGCGTGATGACGTAGCGCACATAAAAATACCTTCTGCGGATAAAAGGCTGTGCGTGATGACGTAGCGCACATAAAAATACCTTCTGCGGATAAAAGGCTGTGCGTGATGACGTAGCGCACATAAAAATACCTTCTGCGGTTAAAAGGCTGTGCGTGATGACGTAGAGCACATAAAAATACCTTCTGCGGATAAAAGGCTGTGCGTGATGACGTAGCGCACATAAAAATACCTTCTGCGGATAAAAGGCTGTGCGTGATGACGTAGCGCACATAAAAATACCTTCTGCGGATAAAAGGCTGTGCGTGATGACGTAGCGCACATAAAAATACCTTCTGCGGATAAAAGGCTGTGCGTGATGACGTAGAGCACATAAAAATACCTTCTGCGGTTAAAAGGCTGTGCGTGATGACGTAGCGCACATAAAAATACCTTCTGCGGATAAAAGGCTGTGCGTGATGACGTAGCGCACATAAAAATACCTTCTGCGGATAAAAGGCTGTGCGTGATGACGTAGCGCACATAAAAATACCTTCTGCGGATAAAAGGCTGTGCGTGATGACGTAGCGCACATAAAAATACCTTCTGCGGATAAAAGGCTGTGCGTGATGACGTAGCGCACATAAAAATACCTTCTGCGGATAAAAGGCTGTGCGTGATGACGTAGCGCACATAAAAATACCTTCTGCGGATAAAAGGCTGTGCGTGATGACGTAGCGCACATAAAAATACCTTCTGCGGATAAAAGGCTGTGCGTGATGACGTAGCGCACATAAAAATACCTTCTGCGGATAAAAGGCTGTGCGTGATGACGTAGAGCACATCAAAATACCTTCTGCGGATAAAAGGCTGTGCGTGATGACGTAGCGCACATAAAAATACCTTCTGCGGATAACAGGCTGTGCGTGATGACGTAGCGCACATAAAAATACCTTCTGCGGATAAAAGGCTGTGCGTGATGACGTAGCGCACATAAAAATACCTTCTGCGGATAAAAGGCTGTGCGTGATGACGTAGCGCACATAAAAATACCTTCTGCGGATAAAAGGCTGTGCGTGATGACGTAGCGCACATAAAAATACCTTCTGCGGATAAAAGGCTGTGCGTGATGACGTAGCGCACATAAAAATACCTTCTGCGGATAAAAGGATGTGCGTGATGACGTAGAGCACATAAAAATACCTTCTGCGGATAAAAGGCTGTGCGTGATGACGTAGCGCACATAAAAATACCTTCTGCGGATAAAAGGATGTGCGTGATGACGTAGAGCACATAAAAATACCTTCTGCGGATAAAAGGCTGTGCGTGATGACGTAGCGCACATAAAAATACCTTCTGCGGATAAAAGGCTGTGCGTGATGACGTAGCGCACATAAAAATACCTTCTGCGGATAAAAGGCTGTGCGTGATGACGTAGCGCACATAAAAATACCTTCTGCGGATAAAAGGATGTGCGTGATGACGTAGAGCACATAAAAATACCTTCTGCGGATAAAAGGCTGTGCGTGATGACGTAGCGCACATAAAAATACCTTCTGCGGATAAAAGGCTGTGCGTGATGACGTAGCGCACATAAAAATACCTTCTGCGGTTAAAAGGCTGTGCGTGATGACGTAGCGCACATAAAAATACCTTCTGCGGATAAAAGGCTGTGCGTGATGACGTAGCGCACATAAAAATACCTTCTGCGGATAAAAGGCTGTGCGTGATGACGTAGCGCACATAAAAATACCTTCTGCGGATAAAAGGCTGTGCGTGATGACGTAGCGCACATAAAAATACCTTCTGCGGATAAAAGGCTGTGCGTGATGACGTAGCGCACATAAAAATACCTTCTGCGGATAAAAGGCTGTGCGTGATGACGTAGCGCACATAAAAATACCTTCTGCGGATAAAAGGCTGTGCGTGATGACGTAGAGCACATCAAAATACCTTCTGCGGATAAAAGGCTGTGCGTGATGACGTAGCGCACATAAAAATACCTTCTGCGGATAAAAGGCTGTGCGTGATGACGTAGCGCACATAAAAATACCTTCTGCGGATAAAAGGATGTGCGTGATGACGTAGCGCACATAAAAATACCTTCTGCGGATAAAAGGCTGTGCGTGATGACGTAGAGCACATAAAAATACCTTCTGCGGTTAAAAGGCTGTGCGTGATGACGTAGCGCACATAAAAATACCTTCTGCGGATAAAAGGCTGTGCGTGATGACGTAGCGCACATAAAAATACCTTCTGCGGATAAAAGGCTGTGCGTGATGACGTAGAGCACATAAAAATACCTTCTGCGGTTAAAAGGCTGTGCGTGATGACGTAGAGCACATAAAAATACCTTCTGCGGTTAAAAGGCTGTGCGTGATGACGTAGAGCACATAAAAATACCTTCTGCGGTTAAAAGGCTGTGCGTGATGACGTAGAGCACATAAAAATACCTTCTGCGGATAAAAGGCTGTGCGTGATGACGTAGAGCACATAAAAATACCTTTTGCGGTTAAATTCCCACGCACCCAATAAAAAATACAAAATACAATGTGTTTCCATCACATTTTCATTTCTACTGATGGTTTTCTCACCAAAAATATTTTGTTAAATAGCGAGTGTGTCCACTGTGGTATTGGCACGTGCGCTATCGCTAACAGCTCATAGCTACAGTTCAGGTAGGCCTATAGTCTACATGATGAGATTATTATGGACAAAATAATGAGATCATTTTTATTTGTCAAACTGCAGCCAAGCATCGATGATCATGTCACCAGAATAAAGGCATCCTGCATGCTAATGGTTTGCGTATATACACTGAACAAAAATATAACTAACGTGCAACAATTTCAAAAAAGAAGGAACCTGTCTTTCAAAGATAATTTGTAAAAATCCAAATAACTTCACAGATCTTCATTGTAAAGGGTTTAAACACTGTTTCCCATGCTTGTTCAATGAACTATAAACAATTAATGAACATGCACCTGTGGAACGGTCATTAAGACACTAACCAACAATGCAGTTGAAGAAATAGAATATTTACTAAATAAACTGAAGTAAAACATTTTTTTTTAAATTAAGTCACAGAAGAAAATCACATAACAATAACAAGGCTATGTACAGGGGGTACCGGTACCAAGTCAATGTGCGGGGGTACAGGTTAGGCGAGGTAATTTGTAAAGTGACTATGCATAGATAATAAACAGCGAGTAGCAGCAGGGGGGGGGGGGGGGGGTCAATGCAAATAGTTTGGGTGGCCATTTGATTAATTGTTCAGCAGTCTTATGGCTTGGGGGTAGAAGCTGTGAAGGAGCCTTTTGGTCCAAGACTTGGCGCTCCGGTACCGCTTTCCGTGTGGTAGCAAAGAGAACAATCTATTACTTGGGTGACTGGAGTCTGACAATTTTTTGGGACTTCCTCTGACACCGCCTGGTATAGAGGTCCTGAATGCCAGGAAGCTTGGCCCTGGTGATGTACAGAGCTGTACCCACTACCCTCTGTAGCGCCTTACAGTCAGATGCTGAGCAGTTGCCATACCAGGCGGTGAAGAGAGTAGAGGATGATGAGCAGTAGTAGGCCTAGGCCAATACAGAGTGATATACATTTGTACTTCAGTAAGATTTGCTTCTTAGCATTCATTGCCATGGCAATCAACTGTATCACAGAAATGGATCGTAAATCACAGAAAATAGATGTTATGGTGGCAGCTGCAGAGTACATTGGTGTAAGACGTCTTACTGCAGAAGAGTTACAAGGTGTGTTTAAAGAGTCACGTCCTCCCAGGTCACCGTTGGCCTGGTGTAGGATCAGTTAGGGTCAAAGAAGTAGAATGGTGATTTACATTTTTATGAAATAGTGGTATATAGGTGAAGGGTTAGTTGGTGGTATGTAATAGTGGTACATACTGTAGGTGAAGGGTTAGTTGGTGGTATGTAATAGTGGTACATACTGTAGGTGAAGGGTTAGTTGGTGGTATGTAATAGTGGTACATACTGTAGGTGAAGGGTTAGTTGGTGGTATGTAATAGTGGTATATACAGGTGTAAGGTTAGTTGGTGGTATGTAATAGTGGTATATAGGTGCAAGGTTAGTTGGTGGTATGTAATAGTGGTATATAGGTGCAAGGTTAGTTGGTGGTATGTAATAGTGGTATATAGGTGCAAGGTAAGTTGGTGGTATGTAATAGTGGTATATAGGTGCAAGGTTAGTTGGTGGTATGTAATAGTGGTATATAGGTGCAAGGTTAGTTGGTGGTATGTAATAGTGGTATATAGGTGCAAGGTAAGTTGGTGGTATGTAATAGTGGTATATAGGTGCAAGGTTAGTTGGTGGTATGTAATAGTGGTATATAGGTGCAAGGTTAGTTGGTGGTATGTAATAGTGGTATATAGGTGCAAGGTTAGTTGGTGGTATGTAATAGTGGTATATAGGTGTAAGGTTAGTTGGTGGTATGTAATAGTGGTATATACAGGTGTAAGGTTAGTTGGTGGTATGTAATAGTGGTATATAGGTGTAAGGTTAGTTGGTGGTATGTAATAGTGGTATATACAGGTGTAAGGTTAGTTGGTGGTATGTAATAGTGGTATATAGGTGCAAGGTTAGTTGGTGGTATGTAATAGTGGTATATAGGTGTAAGGTTAGTTGGTGGTATGTAATAGTGGTATATAGGTGCAAGGTAAGTTGGTGGTATGTAATAGTGGTATATAGGTGTAAGGTTAGTTGGTGGTATGTAATAGTGGTATATACAGGTGTAAGGTTAGTTGGTGGTATGTAATAGTGGTATATAGGTGCAAGGTTAGTTGGTGGTATGTAATAGTGGTATATAGGTGTAAGGTTAGTTGGTGGTATGTAATAGTGGTATATAGGTGCAAGGTAAGTTGGTGGTATGTAATAGTGGTATATACAGGTGTAAGGTTAGTTGGTGGTATGTAATAGTGGTATATACAGGTGTAAGGTTAGTTGGTGGTATGTAATAGTGGTATATACAGGTGTAAGGTTAGTTGGTGGTATGTAATAGTGGTATACAGGTGGAGGGATAGTTGGTGGTGCAGTTTATTCCTTTTCCCCGTTCCTTTTTTATTTTGATATTTAAAAAATGTAACGTTTGACCAGACACTACCGCACAGTAGGTGGCGGCATGCACAAACAAAATTTGTGAACGCCATGATACTAATGAAAAAGTGCATGTCAGAGCAGAAACTATACTATGAAGTTTCCAAAAACACAGCGGTCTCAATCATTGTGAAATTGAAATAATATGGAACTGCCTTAGAATCTGCCTAGAGCTGGCTGTCCGACCAAACTGAGCAACCGGCTAAGGGCAGGTGACCAAGAACCCAATGACCACTCTGACAGAACTACAGAGTTCCTTGGCTGAAGTGGAAAAACCTTCCAGAAAAACAGTCTCTACAGCACTTCACCAATCTGGGCTTTATGGGAGTGGCCACTCCTGAGAAAAAAGGATGACTGCACGCCTACAGTTAGCAAAAAGCCACATGCAAGACAGATCATAAGGCAAAAGATTTGATGATCTGATGACATATTTTTGTTACTCTTTGGCCTGAATGCAAAGTGCTGTCTGAAGAAAACAAAGCACCGCTCATCACCCATCTAAACACCATACCTACCGTGAAGCCTGGTAGCGGCAGCATTATGCCATGGGGATGCTTTTCAGAGGCAGAGACTGGTAAAGACAGAGGGAACAATGAATGGAGCCAAATCCTTGATGAGAACCTGCTCCAGTGCAGACTACCTTAGACTGGGCCGAAGATCAATGTTCTAATAGGACAATGACCCCAAGCATACAGCCAAAGCAACGTTGGAACGGTTTTAGAACAAGTATGTGAAAGTCCTCGAGTGGCCCAACCAAAGCCCAGACTTGAATCCCATTTCAAATCTGAGGAAAGACTTGGACGTTTTGGGAGCAGCGGTGAACAGCAGTCTATACTGAACAAAAATATAAACGCAACATGCAACAAATTTATAAGATTTTACTGAATTACAATTAAAATAAGGAAATCGGTCAATTGAAAAAAATTAATTAGGCCTTAATCTATGGATATCCCGACTGGGCAGGGGTGCAGCCATGGCTGTACCTGGGATGGCATAGGTCTACCAACTTGGCAGCCAGACTCAGCCAATCAGAATGACGGACTTTACAGAAATACTCCTCAGGCGATCCCGCATGTGGATATCCTGGGCTGGTGTGGTTACATGTGGTCTGCGGCCGGTTGGACGTACTGACAAATTCTTTTAAACGACATCGGAGGCAGCTTATGGTAGAAAAAATTCAATTCAATTCTCCGCCAACAGCTCTGGTGGACATTCCTGCAGTCAGCATGCCAATTGCGCGCTCCCTCTCAACTTGAGATCTGTGGCATTGTGACAAAATGGCACACTTTAAAGTGGCCTTTTGTCCCCAGCACAAGGTGCACCAGTGTAATGATCACGCTGTTTAACCAGCTTCTTGATATGCCACACACGTCGTGTGACTGGATTATTTTTGACGAAGGAGAAACGCTCACTTGAGATGTTAACAAATTTGCACACAAAATGTGAGAATAATAAGCTGTGTGAAAATTGGACATTTCTGGGATTTTTTATTTCAGCTCATGAAACATGGTACCAACACTTTACATGTTGTATATATTTCTGGTCAGTATAATTTAAGAGCGTTGGGGGGGGGGGGGGGGGTCCAGATGTGCAAATTTGACAGACATTCCCGACGACTGAATGCTGTAATAACTACCAAAGGCGCTTCTGCAAAGTATTGATTTCAGTAAATGAGATCCATTTCATTTTCAGTGTTGCTAAAACTTAAAATAACATGTTTTCATTTTGTAGCTATGAGGTATTTGCATGTTGAGAAATATTTAAACCATTCTGAAATCAGGCTGATAAAAAAAAGTGGAGTAAGTCAAGGGGTTGAATACTTCAAAGGCACTGTGCATGACAAATATTTTCTCTTATAAACCAATATGGTACAGACGGAAAGTAACGATGAAAATTTGTTAATAACCACAAACGACAGCTTTGTTTTTATAAAAAAATGGGTTTTAACAATTCCATTTTTCAGTACAAAACATTTGAAGCCCTGCCAATCAAACAAGTCAACTGAAAAAAGTATGATTTCCCCTGTCCAAAAATAACATACATATTTTATCCTTCTCTAATTATGGGAAATATTACACTAACGGAAAAAAAACTACCAATCACTCATCGTTAGCTAATAGTAATATAAAAAGGATCAATGTGAAGTCCTGTTGGTCAGGTTAGAGTCCGAACACACGTCGTCGAACAGAGTCCAGTCCGAACACACGCCTCCACAGTTCCGATCAACAAAATGGCGTCTGTCTACTCTATGCAGTCTTCTGCTGGCCCTTCTTCCCGATAAGGGACTTGTGGATGTGGGGGATCACACCTGGAAACAGAAGCACCAGTGGTTAGATAGGAACACAAGTGAGAGTATGTTAAAGATAAATGGAGAAGGGATGTTGTTCATGCATGTACATCAAGTGTTGATTCAAATAAATACAGGCAAATATGCGTGAGTTGTGTTGGGGCTCGCGCATGCAAGTAATTTAATAACAGTGTTCTTTCTGAACCCACCGCCTCCAGCTATGGTGGCCTTGATGAGGGAGTCCAACTCCTCGTCTCCACGGATAGCGAGCTGCAAGTGGCGGGGAGTGATACGCTTCACCTTCAGATCTTTAGAGGCGTTACCCGCCAACTCTAGTACCTGGAAACAAGTCAGCCAATCAGGATACGATAATGTATATAACTCCACTCGAAACAAAAACATGTATCTGTGATCAACTGAAATCGAGAGCTTGGGAGCTATAATCTGCATTTGTCAAAATTGTATTATTGACAGCTTTGTTTTGTTCAATGTTCTCTACCTACAAAGTACTCCAAATACACTGCATGACACCTGCTCATCGAACATCTCATTCCAAAATCTTGGTCATTAATATGGAATTGGTCCCCCCTTTGTTGCTATAACAGCCTCCACTCTTCTGGGAAGGCTTTCCACTAGATGATGAACATTGCTGTGGGGACTTGCTGCCATTCAGCCACAAGAGCATTAGTGAGGTCAGGCACTGATGTTAGGCCTGGCTGGCAGTCGGTGTTCCAATTCCTCCGAAATGTGTTAGATGGGGTTGAGGTCAGGGCTCTGTGCAGGCCAGTCAAGTTCTTCCACACCGATCTCAACAAAACATTTCAGCACAGACCTCGCTTTGTACACAGGGGCATTGTAATGCTGAAACAGGAAAAGGCCCTCCACAAACTGTTGCCAAAGTTGGAAGCACAGAATCGTCTAGAATGTAATTGTATGCTGTAGTGTTCAGATTTGCCTCCACAGGAACTAAGAGGTCAAGCACGAACCAGAAGAAAGAAAAAGACCCAGATCATTATTCCTCCACCAAACCCCGAGTTGTCCCGTCGGAGAAGCGTGATTCAGCACTCCGGAGAGCGTGTTTCTACTGCCCCAGAGTCCAATGCCGGCGGGCTTTACACCAGTTATGCCAACATTGCTTCAAGGCAATTAGGAACTCTGGTGAGTGATACAGAGGACAGATGATTTTTACGTGCTACGCGCTTCAGCACTTGGTGGTCCTGTTCAGTGAATTGTGGCCTACCACTTCGTGGCTGAGCAGTTTTTTCTCCTAGACGTTTCCACTTCACAACACTTAGTTGTCCGGGGCAGCTCTAGCAGGGCAGAAATTTGAACTGACTTGTTGCTAAGGTGGCATCCTATGACCGTGCCACATTGAAAGTCACTGAGCTCTTCAGTAAGACCATTCTACTGCCAATGTTTGTCTATGGAGATCGCATGGCTGTGTGCTTGATTTTATACACCGTCAGCCATAGCCAAATCCAGAAATTTGAAGGGGTGTCCAAACAGTAGCAGTCAAAAGTTCAGATACTAAAAATAAAGAAACCCTTGAATGAGTAGGTATGTTCTACATCAGAACTATGAAATATAACATATGGAATCACATAGTAACCAAAAATTTAAAAATAGAGTTAAACTCGAAATACATTTTATATTCTTCAAAGTAGCCACCCTTTGCCCCGATGACAGCTTTGCACACACTTAGCATTCTATCGACCAGCTTCATGGGGTAGTCACCTGGAAAGCATTTCAATGAACAGGTGTGCCTTGTTGAAAGTTAAGAGGGAAAGAAATTTCACAAATTAATGCATTTGAGCCAATCAGTTGTGTTGTGACAAGGTAGCGGGGTATACAGAAGATAGGGCTATTTGGTAAAAGACCAAGTCCATATTATGGCAAAAACAGCCCAAATAAGCAAAGAGAAATGACAGCTTCCACCAATAATAAGAGACTTCCTTGGGCCAAGAAACACAGGCAATGGACATTAGACCAGTGGTAATCTGTCCTTTGGTCTGATGAGTCCGAAAGTGATTTTTGGTTCCAACCGCCGTATCTTTGTGAGAATCAGAGTAGGTTAATGGACTCACAGATTGTGTGGTTTCCACCATGAAGCATTGAGGTGGTGGTATAAGGGCTATTTGACCAAGGAGAGTGATGGAGTGCTGTATCTGATGACCTGGCCTCCACAATCACCCAACCTCAACCCAATTCAGTTCCAAGACTGTTGGAAAAGCATTCCTCATGAAGCTGGTTGAGCGAATGCCAAGAGTGTACAACTAGCTTTTTTGGGGGGTGGGGTTTACTAAATGATTTCATTGTTTGTCTTCACTATTATTCTACAATGTAGAAAATAGCAACATTTTTATAAAAACCCTTGAATGAGTAGGTGTGTATATATATATATATATATATATATATACACACACACGCCTTCAGAAACTATTCAGACCCCTTGACTAAACACATTGTTAGCCTTATTCTAAAATGGATTAAATACAAATACTCAGCAATATACACACAAAACCCCATAATGACAAAGCGAACAGGTTTTGGAATTTCAGCAAATGTATTAAAATAAACAGAAATTCCTTATTTACATAAGTATTCAGCCCCTTTATGAAACTCAAAATTGAGCTCAGGTGCATCCTGCTTCCATTGATCATCCTTGAGATGTTTCTACAACTTGATTAGAGTCCACCTGTAGTAAATTAATTGGAAACGATTTGGAAAGGCACACATCTATCTATTTAAAAAGATCCCACAGTTGACAGTGCATGTCAGAGCAAGAACCAAGCCATGAGGTCAAAGGAATTGTCCGTAGAGCTCCGAGACAAGATTGTGTCTAAGCACAGACCTGGGGAAGGGTACCAAAAAATGTGAAGCATTGAAGGTCCCCAAGAACAGTGGCATCCATTTTTTTTAAATGGAAAAAGTTTGGAACCACTAAGGGTCTAGAGCTGGCCATATGTCCAAACTGAACAATCGGGGGAAAAGGGCCAGGGAGGTGACCAAGAACCCGATGGTCACTGACAGAGCTCCTCTGCGGAGATGGGAGAAACTTCCAGAAGGACAACCATCTCTGCAGCACTCCACCAATTAGGCCTTTATGGTAGAGTGGCCAGACCAAACTCACCAAGTATATTTATTTAACTAGGTAAGTCAGTTAAGAACAAAATCTTATTTACAATTACGAGCAAATTGTGCGCAGGGGCCGGGGTAGGCCGTTTGTGATACAGCCTGGAATCGAACCAGTCTTTAGTGACGCCTCTAGCACCGAGATGCAGTGCCTTAAAGACTGCTGCGCCACTCAGGAGCCCTCATTAAAAAGTCACAACAGCCCGCTTGGAGTTTGCCAAAAGGCACCTAAAGGCTCTCAGACCATGAGAAACAAGATTCTCTGGTCTGATGAAACCAAGATTGAACTCTTTGGCCTGAATGCCAAGTGTCACATCTGGAGGAAACCTTGCACCATCCCTACAGTGAAGCGTGGTGGTGACAGCATCATGCTGCGGGGATGTTACGCAGCAGCAGGGACTGGCAGACTAGTCAGGGTTGAGGGAAAGATGAACGGAGCAAAGTACAGAAAGATCCTTGATGAAAACCTGCTCCAGAGCGCTCAGGACCTACGGCTAGGGCGAAGGTTCACCTTCCAACAGGACAATGACCCTAAGCAAGCATACAGCCAAGACAACGCAGGAGTGGCTTTGGGACAAGTCGCTGAATGTCCTTGAGTGGCCCAGCCAGAGCCAATCTTGAACCTGATCGAACATCTCTAGAGACATGAAAATAGCTGTGCAGCAATGCTCCCCATCCAACCTGACAGAGCTTGAGAGGATCTGCAGAGTAAAATGAGAGAAACTCCCCCAAATACAGGTGTGCCAAGCTTGTAGCATCATACCTAATTAGACTCAATGCTGTAATTGCTGCCAAAGCTGCTTCAACAAAATACTGAGTAAAGGGTCTGAATACTTACGTAAATGTGATATTTCACCTATTATTTTTTTTAAATATACATTTGCAGAAACGTAAACTTTTTTTTAAGTTGGGGGGGGGGGCAATTTTAGAATAAGGCAAAAAAAATAACAAAATGGGGAAACAGTCAAGGGGTCTGAATACTTTCCAAAGGCACTGAATGTGTACCAAGTCATGTTGCTAAATTCAAAAGAAAACAAGATTTTTTACAAATATATATTGTTTTATCCCTGATACCATTCAAACCAATGACAGTTCGGAACTTGTTTGTGTCTCACCTCAGCGGTGAGATACTCAAGGATGGCAGCACTATATACAGCCGCTGTGGCTCCTACACGCCCGTGGCTGGTAGTACGGGTCTTTAAGTGCCTGTGGATACGCCCCACTGGGAACTGGCAGGAACAAAACAGATGTGAGGTTAGGCGACAATGGGATGAATGGCTTCTAGCAAATGGAGTACACATGAACATTGAAACTTTACTGTAAATGCTGGAAACACGCAGAAAGCGTTGCTACTCTTGCTTTGAAAATAATGAATGGCATGCAAGGTGAACTGCATCAGGATCTCTGTAGAGGTATTCAATCTTACCTGCAGTCCAGCTCTCTGGGAGCGTGACACAGCTTTCGCCTTGGCCTTACCACTGTCTTTTCCTGCCTTACCGCCAGCCTGGAATATAGGGAGCAAAACACCGAATATTATAAAAAGAATAAGTAAAATGGGACTTGAGTAAAAGAGAAATAATGTAATTTGCATGCGAGCACTGTTTCCCAAAATGTCTTTAAATAACACCTGCTAAAACTCCTGAAATACCGCGCTGGTCACAAACCAACACTTGCTAGCAGTTACAGTAAAACGCAAGTGCTCTCATACACACGATGTTTTGCTAGTCTCAGGTACTTATTTTACTAATTGAATCTATCAAATAGGAAACTTAATGTTTCTCTCACCTTTATTTTAATTGTGGATTACATTGAAATGCATCCCCTATAATAAATGTGCTCCATAAATAAAAGTAATATTTTATTATTGTACAGAAACGTGTTGACAATTTTGGGTCATAACGCACCAATGGCTGTCACTCAAAATAAAGACAACACTTCAGATTGATTAACAGGTCCATATTAAAATAGCTATTTATGAGGATTGTTAGCTAGCATTCCAGCTGAATCACCCTGTTCTTGTGGGCATACGGTTTCCCGCCAGTTACTAACCAGCAGCTGGAATCAAAACGTTGCTATGAAAAGGCACTGAAGCATGCTTTAGCACAGTTGAGGTGGTAACTAGGTGCGTGGCTAACACACATTTTTACCAACATTCACACTATTGTAATAAAGTAGTCATGTCGAGGGATTGATAAACCCAATGCATTTGCCACTTCCTGAAATTGATCAAACCTAAAAGAAAGAATTAGTAGCGAGACAACTTCCGACAGATGGCAATATTAACATTTGATTTTGTAGATAACAGCAGCCGCGGGACAACCCGACCGTACTTGAAAACAAATTGTCAGCTAGCTAACGTTAGGGTATCTAGCTAGCTAAATTAGCTAACGTTGGTAGCCTAATAGCCGTTCAACCAAATAATATGAACGCAAAAATAGCCAAAGTAAGATATATTTCTAACATGAATTAACAATACCAGCAATTACCGAACAAATAAAGCTAAAAGTTTCACAAGTATGTTAAAAAGTAACCTGAATATCTCTAAGTAAATATCGGTTAGTAATGCAAACTTGTTAGCTTACTGTAGCTGGCTAACGCTAGCTTGGCATTTATTTTTAGGTAATTTGAAGCAGCAGTAGCCGGTAATGCAATTACAACAAATGATATACAAAGCAGTCGTTATTAAAAGGATCACTACAAAGAATAACCACATAACGTTACCATTTCAGCGTATTGTTATTTGGTTGTGGAACTGAGGAGCTCGGAAACAATTTCTGTTGAAGACGAAGAGAAACAATAAAGCCCTTCAGGCTCGTAAAAGCTATGCCCGGGACTCCTCGCGAGTGGACATTGACCAATGGGAATTCGTGTTGTTTCTTTGAATCTTTTTTCTGCCCAATCACAACGCTGCTTGTACACATTTTACCCATCCCCCACCGCAACTTCGGCATGTCCTTTGCGCACGAGACCAAGTAGGCTGGACTGCTGAGCTAGATATTGCCACTCAAAATGTACTTGTATTGATTCTCAATATTATTCACGTGATTGACTAATAAAATGCTGAAATATATTACGTGCATGCGCACATCTGGATATTACATATTCAGAAATACTCAAAGCACTCGTCTTTGATAATGATTGATGCAGTTGCAAACTGATTGGATGTCCTAAAATATTTATTTTCATCACAATTGGTCTACAAAATCAATGGGTAA
This sequence comes from Salvelinus namaycush, assembly GCF_016432855.1. Classification (NCBI taxonomy): domain Eukaryota; kingdom Metazoa; phylum Chordata; class Actinopteri; order Salmoniformes; family Salmonidae; genus Salvelinus; species Salvelinus namaycush. The sequence continues at coordinate 44,347,840 of NC_052324.1, read as the reverse complement.
CTAATTAGCTAGTGCACAATGAATTTAAAATACTCAGCAGTATTTTACTAGTTTGCCTGAGTATCTATTCGTTTCAAGTCATTTTAAGACGACGAGGTTTTCAATGCATTAGAAAAGTAAACCGATTACGATAAATAATCGGGGGAAATCGTTGATTTCATCGAATTAGGAGAGCACCATTTATTGACTGACAAGAGGAATCTACCAGTAGAAAATCAACAGTTTGCGGTCTGCTGTTGTAATTGGCAGGCGATTGGCCTATCAGAACGCAGTATTGAACGGTATGTTACTCTGCGAATTGGTTAAGCACGCGGGGGGCGGGGAGCAGAACCTAGGAAGGAGAGAATCTGGCTGCTGGTGGCGAAGATGGCCGACGGGGACAGTGGGAGTGAGCGCGGTGGCAGCAGTGGTGGCGTAGGGGGTGGAGGCGGCGGGTTTCAGCACTACCAGCGGGACCAGGAGACCCAGGAGCTGGCCTCAAAGCGACTGGACATCCAGAACAAACGCTTCTACCTGGATGTAAAGCAGAATGCGAAGGGCAGGTTCATCAAAATCGCCGAGGTCGGCGCCGGGGGCTCGAAAAGTCGTCTGACCCTTTCCATGTCAGTTGCCGCCGAGTTCCGTGACTACCTGGGGGATTTTATAGAGCACTACGCCCAACTTGGGCCTAGTAGCCCTGAGCAGATCGCTCAGTCATCCGGCGGGGATGACAGTGGGCCTAGGCGGGCCTTGAAAAGTGAGTTCCTGGTTCGAGAGAACCGAAAATACTACCTCGATCTGAAAGAGAACCAGCGGGGGAGGTTCCTCCGCATCAGGCAGACCCTCAACCGAGGCCCTGGGTTCGGAGTAGGAAGTGGCGGAGTCCCTGGTGGCATGCAGTCCGGACAAACCATCGCCCTCCCGGCCCAAGGGTTAATAGAGTTCCGTGACGCCCTAGCCAAACATATAGACGACTACGGAGGAGATGACGAGGAACTCGCCGGTGGCGGAGGAGCAGGGGGCTACAGCGAGCTTCCGGAGGGCACCTCTATCATGGTGGACTCCAAACGGTTCTTCTTCGACGTCGGGTCCAACAAATACGGAGTTTTCATGAGGGTGAGCGAAGTCAAACCCAGCTATAGAAACTCTATCACTATCCCGTTCAAAGCGTGGGGCAAGTTTGGAGGCGCATTCTCCCGTTATGCCGACGAGATGAAAGAGATACAGGAGAGACCGAAGGATAAAATGTTTGAAAGGAGACCAGGAGGAGGAGTTGCAGGAGGAGAAGAGTCGGAGGGAGACGAGGTGGACGACGACTGATCAAGCCGGCTGTGCAATCTGATCAAGCTGTCTGACAACGTGACGCAAAGCTTGAATAGAAGACCTATTTTGTGCATGACGTATGAATCGAACCTAAATGCTAAAAAAAAAAAACAGTGGAGTACAAAAAGTATATTTGACCTGGAAATACTGTCTATATAAGATAAATGCGTTATAAAGGTTAGGTCCATGTTTTTTTAAATTAAGTTTTATTTAATCAGAGGAGCCCAATTTGCGACCAGGGTCTCATTTTCAATGGTGCCCCGAGGACATAAAATAATAGATAAAACTACAAGATGAAGAAAAAAAAAAAGATACAATAACATATACATAACATTTAAAAGATCACAGTCATAAACAAATTGTTAAAGTCAATCAATCAAAAACAATTGCACACCTCAGTGAACTCATTTATCATCAGGGTTTTAAACTGCCCTGGTGGTACCAGGTCATTTGTGCTAGCTATTAATAGTTGGATCATATGAGATTTTCCTTTGATTAAAAAAAAATAAAGATTGTCCATGTAAAAAGTAACCCCACTCATGTTGTTAGCCCAGCAAATCCAGTCTCACAATGTTTCAGAACGTGACATTAGGCCACTGGTCTCTTTTACCGGTAGAATATCTATTTTTAACTCTAAACAACTTGGACCAGAACTATGTGCTGTATATAATAACCAAAAAAAAAGTGAAAATGTGGTGTTTCTGAGCAAAGAGATGTGAAACTCAGCTTATCTAATACATTGCTGTGTGTTCTGTCTTAAGTGGTTTTTACAGTCAGAGAACAACTGTATTGTTTTGGAATAAGCTGAATCATTGTTCTAAGTAGGACACAGAATTGGGTATAGACAGAACAGAGAAAAAATTGCCTGGTCTCAGATCTGTTTGTTCAGTCTTACCAACCACCAGACCAGCATCAGTGACACACAGGCCCTAGTAACAGGGAAAAAAGGAAACAGACCCATTGGTTGGTTGGGTAGTCGTCGTGACCACACGTGGCTGCATGCAGTGCGTCATGAATTGAAAAGCAGGGGATTCCCTCACCCTCATTTAGACTAATGCTGCTCAGCTCCCATAGTAGATGGTTGTCATACTGGTTCTATGATCTTTCCATACAGTCTATGGTTCTGTCTTTTGGCCTGTGTGCCTGTAGGGATGAACATGATCTATCTATGGACATTTTACTAGGACGAGACCTGTGTCTGCCCTGTATTGTCAACCACAAGGATGGGAGTCTTGAATGTCAAATCCAGCAACCTGTTAGATCTAGGTGACTCCGAATGAAGATTGCTTAAGCTAGGATGACTGGCACTGGTCTTTGTTTCTAGGGGTGGTTTCCCGGACACAGATTGAACCTAGTCCTGGACTGAAAACTATGCTCAATGCAGAATCTCCATTGAAATAGATTTTTAGTCCAAGACTAGGCTTAATTCCTGTCTTAAATTATTTTTCAAAATAAATATATAGAAATATGTCTATTAGATGATATGTAAAATGTATTGAGTATTGCTGCCTAAACTGAACTGGTATAAGCTATTTAAAACACTAAAGCTTGGATGCAATCATCCGGGGAGATTTCTAACGTTTTATTTTATTCCCTGAATGAAAAATGAAGAGCATAGAAAACGATATGGAAGTGATAACATTAACAAACACATACTTTTTTTTTTTTTTTTTTTTAATTGTACACAATACACTTAGATCCAGTCCCATTCAAGTAGTCTGTCTCAAATCTGTCCTCTCACTTCCTGTCCATCGGACAGAAAGAATATCCATCAAGCCCCTTTGCCCCCCTTCTCTCAATCCATCACTTTTACATTTTCTCTCAAGTTGGTTCTCTTTCAGTTGACAATAAGACATGACTGAATACCATCCAGGCTTCTTATTTCAGTGGTTGGTCTATACTTTTTATTTATCATGCCTGCTCTTTTATTTAGCATTTTTCTGATTGCTGTATGTTGGTATTTATAAAACATTTTTTGACAACAATCAAAGGATCAAAAGTTTAATTCTGGTCAACATACATACAAAAAGTAATGGCATTTTTAACCTTATTCAGATTTCACATTCACATTTCCCTCTGTGTGTGTGTAAACCTTCTCCTATTGGCTTTACTTTTACCCTTCAGCATAGCATGACAGAATGTGTCATACAAACAACATCTGGGAGCAATAGTTTTTTTTCTACTGATATAAAAAAAAATATTATATATACACATGAGTTTTAACTACAACCTTATTCCTGTATTGTGTTACATGAAATGGCAGCTGTTTACCTCGTGAGTTCTGCTGTAATATTCTACCAAGTTCCTTTCAACGGTAAATAAAAAAGTTCTTTGCTGAGGAGGATGAGTGTTTGTCTTCTTTTCTCCATCCAACAAATCAGATTCCACAGTCATGGACTCGTTGTGGGCAAAGACTATGTCGGTTCTTTAATATAAGTAATATGACAGATTTACTATGGTAAGAAAATGACGTTAGGGAGGTCTTATTCAGCAACAGATGAAGGAATCTCACAGAACAGAATTCAAGTGATGAAACTAGGGACTCGGGAGGAACAACCCATTCAACCTTACAGGGTACACTCACATTATATGAATGTGTTTCAAGGGTGTAGATAAGATTGACAATATTACCACAATATGATCATTCATCCCTGTCCAGAAACAACACTGGGTACTTTAATTAGATCTAAAAGAATTGGGATAGGTGTAAACAGCGTGGTTGTAGACCCATCTTGCCTTCTGATAGGTGGAATATTCAACACTACTTATACCTGTTCCTGGCAGACCTATAGTGGCTAGGCCCTAGTCTAAGGGGTAGGATCTAAAGGCTGTTTGTGAACCAGGCCCCAGAGAGGGACACCATCAGTGGCGACCTGTCATTCAGGGCAGGTGGGGATGAGACCCACATTTTTTTGGGGGGGGGGGGGGTTGCCTGTTTTCATGTTATTTTGGCATTAATACGTGTCACATATCAGTTTGCAAACAATGTAAAAAATAAATAATAATCATCGAGTTAATAAAGCCGCATACAAACATGGTCTCTTTTTTGCTCCAAAATGCAGTTGTTTCAGCCTAGCTCAGTGCTTTCTGTGGTGGTGGGGCACGGAACATAGGGGTTGGCAATGTTCTTTAGTTGCGCCGTGATTGGCTCAGTGTCCTGTCACTCATGGGGACACTACTTCACCGCCAAATCTAAGGGTAGAGTTAGAAAATTCAAGTCCCTTGGGTACCCCCATAGATTTACATTAGAAATGCCCATCCAAGAAGGCTCAAGATCATTTGCCACAGATAAAATCACATATCTACAGTTGCATTGATTGGACTGATCATGTTAACATCATACTTGCAAAATCTTAGCTAGCAGTCATCATCATGAATGAAGTTCGACAATCTACTTGCAAAATCCTTTTTAATCCTTGTCATTGTAGACAAAACGTATCGGTGCTCATCGGCCATTGGACATAAACATTACACAACAAGTTGAGTGTTTCGGAAGGAATCAATGGCTAACTGCAAGAATTGCAAAGAAATCACTAGCCTGCTATTCAGTGGAGTGGGTGTGGTCCCAAGTCTGGGTTTAAGGGTCTCTTTTCCTAGCTTAAAATGATAAACATTCAACATTGCCATGCTGTCAATCCAGCATGATTTCTGCCGCGCTCAACAAAAACTTAACTCGAAACTGGGAAATCTGACTTCAGTGAGTTCAAGACAACTGGGAAATCGGGAAAAAACAAACTCCGACTGGGAAAATAAGTTTTGAACGGTCATCCACCTCGGAATTGTTTGTCGGGAACTCGGGCATCTTTCTAGAGCTACGACCTGAAGATCACTGACATCATCATGATTCAAACTTGTTTTTTTCCAAGTTCTCAGTTGTCTTGAAAACACCATATATCCAGAGAATGCCAGACTTTGATGACAAAGTTTGATGACAAAATTTGTCCACAATGGACCGCCGTGCCACCTTCCTGTTCAAGTGAGCACAGCACAACAAAGTGAGTTAAAAAATGTAATTGTCTGCTTATATTCCCCCTTTATTGCAAAGCGATTACTCACCATGAGCTGGAAGAAGCTTTTTCCCTTAATGAGTCCGATGTGAAGGATATACTGCTTTCCCAGAAACAGGCCCAAATCCCCGTCATTTGCGTGAAGAGAAGACGGAGAAAAAGGGGGCGGAGGTTGGGCTGCCTTCTGAGAATTCGTAGGCGAGTGAGTAAACCCCCACTGCCATCCGTCCTATTGGCCAACGTGCACTCATAGGAAAATAAAATCGATGACCTAGTAGCAAGATTAAACTACCAACGGGACATTAAAAACGGTTATATCTTATGTTTCACTGAGTCGTGGCTGAACGACGACATGAAGAACATAGAGCTGGGGGTTTTTACACTGTATCTGCAGGATAGAACAGCAGCCTCTGGTAAGACAAGGGGTGGCAGTCTATGTATATTTGTAAACAACAGCTGGTGCACAATATCTAAGGATGTCTCAAGGTTTTGCTCGCCTGAGGTAGAGTATCTCATGATAAGCTGTAGACCACACTATCTACCTAGATAGTTTTCATCTCTATTTTTCGTAGCAGTCTACATACCACCACAGACCGATGCTGGCACTAAGACCGCACTCAATGAGCTGTATACCGCCATAAGCAAACAGGAAAACGTTCATCCAGAGGTGACGGTCCTAGTGTTAGGGGACTTTAATGCAGAGAAACTTAAATCCGTCTTACCAAATCTCTACCAGAATGTTAAATGTGCAACCAGAGGAGAAAAAAACTCTAGACCACCTTTACTCCACACACAGAGATGAGTACAAAGCTCTCCCTCGCCCTCCATTTGGCAAATCTGACCATAATTCTATCCTCCTGATTCCGATTTACAAGCAAAAATTAAAGCAGGTCAGATGAAGCAGATGCTAAGCTACAGGACTGTTTTGCTAGCACAGACTAGAATATGTTTCCGGGATTCTTCCGATGCAACTGGATCCTGGACTTCCTGACGGGCCCCTCAGGGGTGCGTACTCAGTCCCCTCCTGTACTCCCTGTTCACTCATGATTGCACGGCCAGGCACGACTCCAACACCATCATTAAGTTAACCTATGACTGGCCTCCCGAGTGGTACAGTGGTCTAAGGCACTGCATCACAGTGCTAGCTGTGCCACTAGAGATTCTGGGTTCAAGTCCAGCCTTGGTCGCAGCTGGCCGTGACCGGGAGACCCCTGGGGCGGTGCACAATTGGCCCAGAGTCGTTAGGGTAGGGTTTGGCCGGCAGGGATGTCATTTTTCCATTGCGCACTAGCAACTCCTGTGGTTGGCCGGGCGAAATGCACCCTGACACGGTCGCCAGATGTACAGTGTTTCCTCCTACATATTGTTGCCGCTGGCTTACGGGTTAAGTGGGCATTGTGTCAAGAAGCAGTACAGCTTGGTTGGGATGTGTTTTGGAGGACCTTCGCCCTTCCCGAGTCCGTATGGGAGTTGCAGCGATGAGACAAGACTGTAACTACCAATTGGATACCACAAAATTGGGGAGAAGAAAATACAAATAATAATAATAATAATGTAATGAAACAGGCAGGGAGCAGGTCTCAAACCCTCGACCTTCTAGCCCAAGGTCCGGCACGCTATCGACTGTGCCGCAAAAGCATGCTCGTGCAGCAGAGTCGATTTCCACGCTTATAAACCCAGGGTCGTTACACTACTCCCTCCTTTCAAAGAGCGCGTCCTCACGCTAGCTTGCGACTCTACGTCTTACAGGAACGCGCTCACCGGCCAAGCACACGCACTGTCGTGGATGCAAGGTCCGATCACTTCTGACACCAATGTAATGAAACAGCAGGGAGCAGGTCTCGAACCCTCGACCTTCTAGCCCGAAGTCCGGCGCGCTATCGACTGTGCCGCAAAAGCATGCTCGTGCGGCAGAGTCGATTTCCGCAATTATAAACCCAGGGTCGTTACACTAAGTTTGCTGATGACACAACAGTTGTAGGCCTGATCACCGACAACGACGAGACCAGGATAACAACCTCTTCCTCAACGTGATCAAGACAAAGGAGATGATTGTGGACTACAGGAAAAGGAGGACCGAGCGCGCCCCCATTCTCATCGACAGGGCTGTAGTGGAGTAAGTTGAGAGCTTCAAGTTCCTTGGTGTCCACATCACCATCAAACTAATAAGCACACCAAGACAGTCGTGAAGAGGGCAGGACAAAACCTATTCCCCCTCAGGAGACTGAAAAGATTTGGCATGGGTCCTCAGATCCTCAAAAGGTTCTACAGCTGCACCATCGAGAGGATCCTGACTGGTTGCATCACTGCCTGGTATGGCAACTGCTCGGCCTCCGACCGCAAGGCACCTCAGAGGGTAGTGCGTACGGCCCAGTACATCACTGGGGCCAAGCTTCCTGCCACCCAGGACCCAGTGTCAGAGGAAGGCCCTAAAAATTGTCAAAGACTCGAGCCACCCTAGTCATAGACTGTTCTCTCTGCTACCGCACAACAAGCGGTACCGGAGCGCCAAGTCTAGGTCCAAAAGGCTTCTTAACAGCTTCTACCCCCAAGCCATAAGACTTTTGAACAGCTAATCAAATGGCTACCCAGACCACTCGTTTACGCTGCTAATACTCTCTGTTTATTATCTATGCATAGTCACTTTAACTCTACCTACATGCACATATTACCTCAATTACCTCGACTAACCGGTGCCCCCGCATATTGACTCTGTACCGGTACCCCCTGTATATTGTTATTTAATTATTTGTTACTTTTATTTTCTATTTTTTAACGTCTTTTTCTTAAAACTTCTTAAAGCATTGTTGGTTAAGGGCTTGTAAGTAAGCATTTCTCTGTAAGTTCTACACCTGCTGTATTCGGCACATATGACAAATACAATTTGATTTGATTTAATTTATTTATCCTACGGTTCTGACCTGGTGTACAGGGAAAACACTAAGAACGGCCCATGTTCTGAATTCTGTTGCTTTACATGTCAAAAGTGCTGAACAAATAGTTATATTGACTATGTCAGTCCTAGCTCGCTTATTAATGTCTTAATCAAAATTATGGATTGCCTCTTATCCGCTTGTCGTCCCGTTCTGCCATAGTTTGTACATCTCATGTGTCAGGAGAAACCACATTTGTTTAAGCAAGTCAGCTGTATCAGCTATGTTTTTTTAAAAGGCAGTAAATGTTGGTTAAGGGCTTGAACTGGGAATGAACTGTTTCGCTGCCAGACAAGGCTCCGCTGATAGCCAGGTGTAGCAGTGGTAAGGTGTTTGGACTGCTGTTGGGACTCTGCTGTTGGGACAGCTTTATGTAGGCCCTAACAGTTTGTCGGCACCGTTTGTCACCGTTATAGTGCAACTAATGTATTGTTTAGTGTTGTGTTGTGTAGTGGCTTTGTTGGCATGCATCCCCCCCAAAAACGGTAGTTTGCCCCACTAAAATCACCACTGGACATCATGCACACTGATGACCATGAGGGGGGGTCAGAGGCAAAGAGTGTGCTTGTTGGGTTGTGTCTGTGGTTGTCAGGGTGTGGAGGAGATCTAACATGAGTCATCTGTACCTCTTCCTCATCAATGGTTGTGTAACAAATTGAACCTTATTCCTTACACGGTCAACAGTAGTACACCACAGTGCCTTCAGAAATTATTCAGACCACTTGACTTTTTCACATTTGTTACGTTATAGCCTTGTTATAAAATTTATTGAATTGTTTTTTTTCCCCTCATCAATCTACACACAATACCCCATGATGACGAGGTAAAAACAGGTTTTTAGACATTTTTGCTAAAAACAAAATACTGAAATATCACATTTACATAAGTAGTCAGACCCTTTACTCAGTACTTTGTAGAAGTACCTTTGGCAGCGATTACAGCACTGAGTCTTCTTGTGTATGACGCTACAAGCTTGGCACGCCTGTATTTGGGGAGTTTCTCCCATTCTTCTCTGCAGATCCTCTCAAGCTCTGTCAGGTTGGATGGGGAGCGTTGCTGCACAAATGTTTTCAGGTCTCTCCAGAGATGTTCGATCGGGTTCAAGTCTGGGCTCCGGCTGGGCCACTCAAGGACATTCAGAGACTTGTCCCGAAGCCACTCCTGCGTTGTCTTGGCTGTGTGCTTAGTGTCTTTGTCCTGTTGGAAAGTGAACCTTCACCCCCTGCCTGAGGTCCTGAGCGTTCTGGAGCAGGTTTTCATCAAGGATCTCTGTATTTTGCTCCGTTCATCTTTCTCTCGATCCTGACTAGTCTCCTAGTCCCTGCCACTGAAAAACATCCCCACAGCATGATGTTTCCACCACTATGCTTCACCGTAGAGCTTGTGCCAGGTTTCCTCCAGATGTGACACTTGGCATTCAGGCCAAATAGTTAAATCTTGGTTTAATCAGACTAGAGAGTCTTGTTTCTCATGGTCTGTGTCCTTTAGGTAGGTGCCTTTTGGCAAACTCCAAGCGGGCTGTCATGTGCCTTTTACTGAGGAGTGGCTTCCGTATGGCCACTCTACCATAAAGGCCTGATTGGTGGAGTGCTGCAGAGATGGTTGTTGTTTCAGTATGATATGTTGGATAAAAGAATAAAGACAGACACCAATGTCAAGTTCAATAGCATTGTTCAAGCATTGTACAAATCCCTACACAGAGTCCGGGGACCAGCCCAGCTAGTCGATTACCTATCAACTAGACTCCATAACAGTTGTCCTTCTATAAGGTTCTCCCATCTCCACAGAGGAACTCTGGAGCTCTTTCAGAGTGACCATCCGGTCCTTGGTCACCTCCCTGACCAAGGCCCTTCTCCCCCGATTGCTCAGTTTGGCCGGGCGGCCAGCTCTAGGAAGAGTCTTGGTGGTTCCAAACTTCTTCCATTTAAGAATGATGGAGGCCATTGTGTTCTTGAGGACCTTCAATGCTGCAGAAATGTTTTGGTACCCTTCCCCAGATCTGTGCCTCCACACAATCCTGTCTCGGAGCTCTACAGACAATTCCTTCGACGTCATGGCTTGGTATTTGCTCTGACATGCACTGTCAGCTCTGGGACCTTATATAGACAGATGTGTGCCTTTCCACATCATGTCCAATTAATTACATGTTCATTTGAGGTGGACTCCAATCCAGTTGTAGAAACATCTCAAGGATGATCAATCGAAACAGGATGCACTTGAGCTCAATTTTGAGTCTCATAGCAAAGGGTCTGAATACTTATGTAAATAAGGTATATCACTTTTTTATTTTTAATACATTTGCAAACATTTCTTAAAACCTGTTTTCGCTTTGTCATTAGGGGGTATTACGTGTAGATTGATGAGGGAAAACAAGTGTTTAATCTTGCCACTATAGGGGGTGCTGTTTTCGCATTAGCATAATTTCCTCTACAGATTAAACTGCCTCTTATTCAATTATTGCTCTTACTATATGCATATAATTAATACCATTGGATAGAAAACAATCTATAGTTTCTAAAACCGTTTCAATTTTGTCTCTGAGTTAAACAGAAGTCATTTGACAGCACTTTCCCTGACCAAGAAGAAGAATGCAAGATGTGTATGCTCGCTTCAACGCTCTGCCTATATATGGTCACGCCACCTATGACCCGAAACACACTTCATTCGTCTTCCTCTGGGTGTCAAGAGGACGTCAGAGGAGAAATTTTTTGTTTACCTTGTACTGACGTGAAATAAGACCTATTTCTTTGGCGTGACCGACAACTTCCGGTTCTCTGACTCGCGCTATTTGGAGGTGCGATTGTCTACTGTTTTGCTGCCGTTACGGATGAAAACTATCTCCGTCTCGAAGTTTGTTTGATACATGTGACCATATCATCTTAATGTATGTTTTTTCAATATAGTTTAATCAGATTATTTGAATTTTTTCGGGAGTTTTGCCGTGTTCCGTTCTGTGACTTTTTTTACTTTGGCCAGTCGACCAGTACATATGCTAAATGAAGAGGGAAAGTTGCCATTATGAATGGATTGAACGACTCATCAGGACTAAGGACACATTGATCAACATTCTGATGAAAGATCAGCAATAGTAAGACCCAATTTACGATGTTATTTCATATATCTGTCGTGCATGTGAACTGGTCGCGGGCGCCCAGCTGGTTCTGGCTGGCGTGGCTATGCTAATTTAGCGCTACATTTTGTTTTCGCTATAAAACATTTAATAAATCTGAAATATTGTTTGGATTCACCAGATGTTGGGCTTTCAATATCTGTACGCTGTGTATTTTTCTGAAATGTTTTAAGATAAGTAATTAGTTATATGACGTTGGTCTCTGTAATTGTTCTGGCTGCGTCAGCACTATTTCAGATTGCAGCTGCAATGTAGAACTGTGATTTATACCTGAAAAATGCACATTTTTAAAAAAAAAACTATGCTATACCATAAATATGTTATCAGACTGTCATCTTATGAAGTTGTTTCTTGGTTAGTGGCTATATATATTTTTATTTAGTCGAATTAGTGATAGCTACTGACGCAGGAAAAAACTGTTGGAGTAAAAAAATTGTGTCTTATGCTAACGTGGTTAGCTAATAGATTTACATATTGTGTCTTCCCTGTAAAACATTTTAAAAATCTGAAATGGTGGCTTTATTCACAAGATCTGTATCTTTCATCTGGTGTCTTGGACTTGTGATTTAATGATATTTAGATGCTACAATTTACTTGTGACGCTATGCTAGCTATGCTACTCAGTGGGGGGGGAGTGGGGGGTGATCCCGGATCCGGGTTGGTGACTCGTTAAAGCTTAATCAATTTTAGAATAAGGCTGTAACGTAACAAAACGTGGAAAAAGTCAAGTGGTCTGAATACTTTCTGAATGCACTGTATGTATGGAATAGGGTTCCATTTGGGACATGGCCAATAGACATCAAGCAGACAAAGGGGAAGTGATACTGCTAGTAAAACAAATGGCAACCAATTCCCTATATAGTGCACTACTGCTCAACATGAGTGTACTATGTAGGGAATAGAGTGCCATATGGGATACAAACATACAGGCCCTCCTCTCTCCTGACCCCTGACCTGATTACTCAGACAGTTCTGAGTGTAAAGGGCATTCTGAAACTTGATGATGGGGAGGAAGTTGTGGTTTAGTTCACTCATATTTGACGTGTTTGAAATATTGCACTTGAATGCTCATTGGCATCATAGAGATGTCAGATGGTTGATTGTAAAGCTATGGATGATTGATTAGATGTTAATGAACAAGATGACGCCGGTAGACATGGTTGGCCTGTTTCTAGCTCCTCGGCAACTTCGTAGTTTTATATTGTTGTTGTGGTTGTTGTATTTCTTACATTATTTGCTCAAAATGTTTCTTGTATTATTACCAACAGACAAAAATAACTTTGAGATATTAGACCGGCAATCACTCAACAGCATTTCGACCACAAATTCTACTTTCCTGAAATGGATCCTTTGTTTGAATTTACCGAGGCAATTCCATTAATCCCAGGGTGTCACGCCCTGGCCTTAGTATTCTTTGTTTTCTTTATTATTTTAGTTAGGTCAGGGTGTGACATGGGGAATGTTTGTGTTTTGGGTGGTTATATGGTAAAGGGGGTGTTGGGTGTAGTGTATGAGTTTGTGTTGAGTGAATGTTTCTAGGTATGTCTATGTCTAAGTGTTTAGTGTCAGCACTTATGTTTGAATAGCTTCACGGTCGTCTGTTTTGTTGTTTTGTTTAGTTTGTATAGTGTTTCGTTTCGTTTTCGTCTTCTTTCTTAAATAAAGAAGATGTACTTTCCACACGCTGCATTTTGGTCCTCACTCTCTCCCATTGACGATCGTGACAGAATTACCCACCAATCCAGGATCAAGCAGCGTGATAAGCGGCAACAGGAGCAGCGCAAGGAGGAATGGCAATGGGAGCGTAATCTGGACTACACAACGTGGGAGGAGATCGACAGGTGGGCGATGACCCAGGGCGAGTGCCGGAGCCCGCATGGGATTCTCTGGCGCAGTGCGAGGAGGGATACCGGCGAATGGAGGCAGCACGACAACGCGGTAGGAAGCCTGTGAGTCAGCCCAAAAAATTTCTTGGGGGGGGGCTTAGAGGTAGTGGGCCCCCACTTCACAGGCTAACCGTGGAGAGCGGGAGTACGGGCGAACACCGTGTTACGCAGTAGAGCGCACGGTGTCTCCTGTACGTGTTCATAGCCCGGTGCGGGTTATTCCACCTCCCCGCACTGGTAGGGCTAGATTGGGCATTGAGCCAGGTGCCATGATGCCGGCTCAACGCGTCTGGTCTCCAGTGCGTCTCCTCGGGCCGGCATACATGGCACCAGCCTTACGCATGGTGTCCCCGGTTCGCCTTCATAGCCCGGTGCGGGTTATTCCACCTCCCCGCACTGGTCGGGCGACGGGGAGCATTCAACCAGGTAAGGTTGGGCAGGCTCGGTGCTCAAGGGAGCCAGTACGCCTGCACGGTCCGGTATTTCCGGCGCCACCTCCCCGCCCCAGTCCAGTTCCACCAGTGCCTACACCACGCACCAGGCTTCCAGTGTGTCTCCAGAGCCCTGTTCCTCCTCCACGCACTCGCCCTATGGTGCGTGTCTCCAGCCCGGTACCACCAATTCCGGCACCACGCACCAAGCCTCCTGTGCGTCTCCAGAGTCCTGTGCATCCTGTTGCTGCTCCCCGCACTAGCCCTGAGATGCGTGTCCCCAGCCCGGTACCACCAGTTCCGGCACCACGCACTAGGCCTAATGTGCGTCTCCAGGGTCCAGTATGCCCTGTTCCTTCTCCCCGCACTAGCCTGAAGGTGCGTGTCCTTAGCCCGGTGCCTCCAGTTCCGGCACCACGCACCAGGCCTACAGTGCGCCTCATCCGGCCAGAGCCATCCGTCTGCCCAGCGCCATCTGAGCCATCCGTCTCCTCAGTGCCATCTGAGCCATCCGTCTCCCCAGCGCCATCTGAGCCATCCGTCTCCCCAGCGCCATCTGAGCCATCCGTCTCCCCAGCGCCATCTGAGCCATCCGTCTCCCCAGCGCCATCTGAGCCATCCGTCTCCCCAGCGCCATCTGAGCCATCCGTCTGCCCAGTGCCGTCTGAGCCATCCGTCTGTCCCGAGCCATTAGAGCCGCCCGTCTGTCCCGAGCCGTCAGAGCCGTTAGTCAGTCAGGAGCCGCTAGAGCCATTCGTCAGTCAGGATCTGCCAGAGCCGCCAACCAGTCAGGATCTGCCAGAGCCGCCAACCAGACAGGATCTGCCAGAGCCGCCAACCAGACAGGATCTGCCAGAGCCGCCAACCAGACAGGATCTGCCAGAGCCGCCAACCAGACAGGATCTGCCAGAGCCGCCAACCAGACAGGATCTGCCAGAGCGGCCAACCAGACAGGATCTGCCAGAGCGGCCAACCAGACAGGATCTGCCAGAGCCGCCAGCCAGCCATGAGCAGCCAGAGTCGCCAGCCAGCCATGAGCAGCCAGAGTCGCCAGCCAGCCATGAGCAGCCAGAGTCGCCAGCCAGCCATGAGCAGCCAGAGTCGCCAGCCAGCCATGAGCAGCCAGAGTCGCCAGCCAGCCATGAGCAGCCAGAGTCGCCAGCCAGCCATGAGCAGCCAGAGTCGCCAGCCAGCCATGAGCAGCCAGAGTCGCCAGCCAGCCATGAGCAGCCAGAGTCGCCAGCCAGCCATGAGCAGCCAGAGTCGCCAGCCAGCCATGAGCAGCCAGAGTCGCCAGCCAGCCATGAGCAGCCAGAGTCGCCAGCCAGCCATGAGCAGCCAGAGTCGCCAGCCAGCCATGAGCAGCCAGAGTCGCCAGCCAGCCATGAGCAGCCAGAGTCGCCAGCCAGCCATGAGCAGCCAGATCCGTCAGCCAGCCATGAGCAGCCAGATCCGTCAGCCAGCCATGAGCAGCCAGATCCGTCAGCCAGCCATGAGCAGCCAGATCCGTCAGCCAGCCATGAGCAGCCAGATCCGTCAGCCAGCCATGAGCAGCCAGATCCGTCAGCCAGCCATGAGCAGCCAGATCCGTCAGCCAGCCATGAGCCGTACAGCCAGGATCCGCCAGAGCCGTCCAGCCAGGATCCGCCAGAGCCGTCATCCAGCCAGGATCCGTTCCTCAGTCCGGAGCTGCCGTCCCTCAGTCCGGAGCTGCCCCTTATCCTGGTGCTGTCCCTTATCCTGGTGCTGCCCCTTATCCTGGTGCTGCCCCTTATCCTGGTGCTGCCCCTTAGTCCGGTGCTGCCCCTTAGTCCGGTGCTGCCCCTTAGTCCGGTGCTGCCCCTTAGTCCGGTGCTGCCCCTTAATCCAGTGGGGTTAAGTTGGCGGGTGGTCAGTTGGAGGAGGCTACGAAAGCGGGTAGTGACTATGGTGGGGTGGGGACCACGACCAGTACCAGAGCCGCCACCGTGGACAGACGCCCACCCAGACCCTCCCCTAGACTTTATGCTGGTGCGCCCGGAGTTCGCACCTTAAGGGGGGGGTTATGTCACACCCTGGCCTTAGTTATTTTTGTTTTCATTATTATTTTAGTTAGGTCAGGGTGTGACATGGTGAATGTATGTGTTTTTGTAGTGTCTAGGGTGGTTGTAAGGTTAGGGGGTTTATTAGAGTAGTTGGGTTTATGTTTAGTATAGATGTCTAGCTGTGTCTATGGTTGCCTGAAGGGTTCTCAATCAGAGACAGATGTCATTAATTGTCTCTGATTGGGAGCCATATTTAAGGCAGCCATAGGCACTAGGTTTTTGTGGGTAATTGTCTGTGTCTATGTGTAGTGTTTGTGTCAGCACTATCTAGATTTATAGCTTCACGGTCTTCTGTTTGTTGTTTTGTTTCGTTTTTCCTTCTGATAATAAAAAGAAGATGTATTTTTCAGGGCCTGTTCTAAGAGGCGGTCGACCGGAGAAGAGGAATAAGAAGTGGGTTTTTAGTCCGACTCGGAAGGCGTGCCACCCACCGCTTCAGAGTATATTACTCGCTAATGATCAGTACCTGGACAGTAAAGTAGACGAGCTCAGGGTGAGGATCTCTTTCCAGAGAGACATCAGGGATTGTAACATACTCTGTTTCACGGAATCATGGCTCTCTCTGGATACACTGTCCCCATCCATTAAACCAGCAGGGTCTCTTCGGTCATCGTCACAGCCGTGTATATTCCCCCCAAGCCGACACTGCAATGGCTCTCAAGAAACTACTCTGGACTTTGTGCAAACTGGAAACTGCATATTCTGAGACAGCATTTATTGTAGCTGGGGACTTTAATAAAGGAAATCTGATGAAAATGCTACCAACGTTTTATCAACACATCTCCTGTGCTATTCTCTCATCGAGCACTCTTGACCATTGCTACTCCCCCTTCCTGAATGGCTACAAGGCCCTCCCCCGCCCTCCTGCCGGCAAATCAGATCACGCCTCCATTTTGCTCCTCCCCTCATATAGCAGAAACTTAAACCGCAAGTACCCATGGTAAGGACTGTTCAATGTTGGTCTGACCAATTAAAATCTATGCTTCAAGATTGTTTTGATCACGTGGACAGGGATATGTTCCGGGTTGCCTCTGAGAATAGTATTGACGTATACACTGACTTGGTGACTCAGTTCATCACTGTGATGATTAGAACTTATCCAAACTAAAAACCGTGGATAGATGGCAGCATTCACACAAAACTGAAAGCACAAACCACCACAATTAACCACGTCAAGGTGACTGGGAACATGGGCGTGTACAAACAGACCAGCTATGCCTTCCGTAATGCATTCAAACTGGCAAAACGACAGTATAGGGACAAAGTGGAGTCGCAATTCTATGGCTCATACATGAGATGTATGTGGCAGGGACTCCAGACAATCACAGATTATAAAGGGAAAGCCAGCCACGTTGTGGACACTGGAGACTTGCCCCAGGACAAGCTAAACACCACCTTCTACCACTTAGAAGAAAACACAGTGCCGCCAACGCGGGCAACTGCCGCTCACGAGAACTGTGAGCTTTCATTCTCCGTAGCCGATGTGAGCAAGACATTAGGGTGCAGGCCAGGCAGCAGGCTGTTAGCACAGTACAGCACAGCACAGCACAACTAGCACAGTCAGTGTAGTCAGCTCAGCTATCCCCATTGAGACCGTGTCAGTGCCTCGACCTAGGTTGGGCAAAACTAAACATGGCGGTGTTCGCCTTAGCAATCTCACTAGGATAAAGACCTCCTCCATTCCTGCCATTATTGAAAGAGATCGTGATACCTCACATCTCAAAATAGGGCTACTTAATGTTAGATCCCTCACTTCAAAGGCAGTTATAGTCAATGAACTAATCACTGATCATAATCTTGATGTGATTGGCCTGACTGAAACATGGCTTAAGCCTGATGAATTTACTGTGTTAAATGAGGCCTCACCTCCTGGTTACACTAGTGACCATATCCCCCGTGCATCCCGCAAAGGTGGAGGTGTTGCTAACATTTACGATAGCAAATTTCAATTTACAAAAAACAAATGACGTTTTCGTCTTTTGAGCTTCTAGTCATGAAATCTATGCAGCCTACTCAATCACTTTTTATAGCTACTGTTTACAGGCCTCCTGGGCCATATACAGCATTCCTCACTGAGTTCCCTGAATTCCTATCGGACCTTGTAGTCATAGCAGATAATATTCAAATTTTTGGTGATTTTAATATTCACATGGAAAAGTCCACAGACGCACTCCAAAAGGCTTTCGGAGCCATCATCGACTCAGTGGGTTTTGTCCAACATGTCTCTGGACCTATTTACTGTCACAGTCATACTCTGGACCTAGTTTTGTCCCATGGAATAAATGTTGTGGATCTTAATGTTTTTCCTCATAATCCTGGACTATCGGACCACCATTTTATTACGTTTGCAATCGCAACAAATAATCTGCTCAGACCCCAACCAAGGAGCATCAAAAGTCGTGCTATAAATTCTCAGACAACACAAAGATTCCTTGATGCCCTTCCAGACTCCCTCTGCCTACCCAAGGACGTCAGAGGACAAAAATCAGTTAACTACCTAACTGAGGATCTCAATTTAACCTTGCGCAATACCCTAGATGCAGTTGCACCCCTAAAAACTAAAAACATTTGTCACTAGAAACTAGCTCCCTGGTATACAGAAAATACCCAACCCTGAAGCAAGCTTCCAGAAAATTGGAACGGAAATGGCGCCACACCAAACTGGAAGTCTTCCGACTAGCTTGGAAAGACAGTACCGTGCAATATCGAAGAGCCCTCACTGCAGCTCGAATATCGTATTTTTCCAACTTAATTGAGGAAAATAAGAATCCGAAATGTATTTTTGATACTGTCGCAAAGCTAACTAAAAAATAGCATTCCCCAAGTGAGGATGGCTTTCACTTCAGCAGTAATAAATTAATGTAATAAATAAACTTCTTTGAGGAAAAGATCATGATCATTAGAAAGCAAATTACGGACTCCTCTTTAAATCTGCGTATTCCTCCAAAGCTCAGTTGTCCTGAGTCTGCACAACTCTGCCAGGACCTAGGATCAAGAGAGACACTCAAGTGTTTTAGTACTATATCTCTTGATACAATGATGAAAATAATCATGGCCTCTAAACCGTCAAGCTGCATACTGGACCCTATTCCAACTAAACTACTGAAAGAGCTGCTTCCTGTGCTTGGCCCTCCTATGTGGAACATAATAAACGGCTCCCTATCCACCGGATGTGTACCAAACTCACTAAAAGTGGCAGTAATAAAGCCTCTCTTGAAAAAGCCAAACCTTGACCCAGAAAATATAAAAAATGATTGGCCTATATTGAATCTTCCATTCCTCTCAAAATTTTTAGAAAAAGTTGTTGCGCAGCAACTCACTGCCTTCCTGAAGACAAACAATGTATACTAAATGCTTCAGTCTGGTTTTAGACCCCATCATAGCACTGAGACTGCACTTGTGAAGGTGGTAAATTACCTTTTAATGGCGTCAGACCGAGGCTCTGCATCTGTCCTCGTGCTCCTAGACCTTAGTGCTGCTTTTGATACCATCGATCACCACATTCTTTTGGAGAGATTGGAAACCCAAATTGGTCTACACGGACAAGTTCTGGCCTGGTTTAGATCTTATCTGTCACAGTTTGTCTCTGTGAATGGTTTGTCCTCTGACAAATCAACTGTACATTTCGGTATTCCTCAAGGTTCCGTTTTAGGACCACTACTGTTTTCACTATATATTTTACCTCTTGGGGATGTCATTCGAAAACATAATGTTAACTTTCACTGCTATGCGGATGACACACAGCTGTACATTTCAATGAAACATGGTGAAGCCCCAAAATTGCCCTCGCTGGAAGCCTGTGTTTCAGACATAAGGAAGTGGATGGCTGAAAACGTTCTACTTTTAAACTCGGACAAAACAGAGATGCTTGTTCTGGGTCCCAAGAAACAAAGAGATCTTCTGTTGAATCTGACAATTAATCTTGTACAGTTACTCTGGACCCTGATCTCTCTTTTGACGAACATTGTCACGTTCCTGACCTGTTTTCTGTTGTTTTGTATGTGTTTAGTTGGTCAGGACGTGAGCTGGGTGGGAATTCTATGTTGTGTGTCTAGTTTGTCTGTTTCTATGTCCAGCCTAATATGGTTCTCAATCAGAGGCAGATGGTAATCGTTGTCCCTGATTGAGAATCATATATAGGAGGCTTGTTTTGTGTTGGGATTTTGTGGGTGTTTGTTTCCTGTCTCTGTGGTTGTCTGCACCAGATAGGTCTGTGTCGGTTTTTGCACATTTGTTATTTTGTATTGTTGTTTGTAGTGTTTTACTTGTTCTTTATTAAACATGTTTAACACTAGCCGCGCTGCACTTTGGTCCTCTCCTTCACCCCTGGAAGAAAACCGTTACAAACATATCAAGACTGTTTCAAGGACAGCTTTTTTCCATCTACGTAACATTGCAAAAATCTGAAACTTTCTGTCCAAAAATGATGCAGAAAAATTGATCCATGCTTCTGTTACTTCTAGGTTAGACTACTGCAATGCTCTACTTTCCGGCTACCCGGATAAAGCACTAAATAAACTTCAGTTAGAGCTAAATACGGCTGCCAGAATCCTGACTAGAACCAAAAAATGTGATCATATTACTCCAGTGCTAGCCTCCCTACACTGGCTTCCTGTTAAGGCAAGGGCTGATTTCAAGGTTTTACTGCTAACCTACAAAGCATTACATGGGCTTGCTCCTACCTATCTTTCCGATTTGGTCCTGCCGTACATACCTACACGTACGCTACGGTCACAAGACGCAGGCCTCCTAATTGTCCCTAGAATTTCTAAGCAAACAGCTGGAGGCAGGGCTTACTCCTATAGAGCTCCATTTTTATGGAATGGTCTGCCTACCCATGTGAGAGACGCAGACTCGGTCTCAACCTTTAAGTCTTTACTGAAGACTCATCTCTTCAGTGGGTCATATGATTGAGTGTAGTCTGGCCCAGGAGTGTGAAGGTGAACGGAAAGGCTCTGGAGCAACAAACCGCCCTTGCTGTCTCTGCCTGGCCGGTTCCCCTCTCTCCACTGGGATTCACTGCCTCTAACCCTATTACAGGTGCTGAGTCACTGGCTTACTGGTGCTCTTTCATGCCGTCCCTAGGAGGGGTGCGTCACTTGAGTGGGTTGAGTCACTGACGTGATCTTCCTGTCTGTGTTGGCGCCCCCCCTTGGGTTGTGCCGTGGCAGAGATCTTTGTGGGCTATACTCGGCCTTGTCTCAGGATGGTAAGTTGGTGACTGAAGATATCCCTCTAGTGGTGTGGGGGCTGTGCTTTGGCAAAGTGGGTGGGGTTATATCCTTCCTGTTTGATCCTGTCCGGGGGTATCATCGGATGGGGCCACAGTGTCTCCTGACCCCTCCTGTCTCAACCTCCAGTATTTATGCTGCAGTAGTTTATGTGTCGGGGGGCTAGGGTCAGTTTGTTATATCTGGAGTACTTCTCCTGTCTTATCCGGTGTCCTGTGTGAATTTAAGTATGCTCTCTCTAATTCTCTCTTTCTCTCTTTCTTTCTCTCTCTCGGAGGACCTGAGCCCTAGGACCATGCCTCAGGACTACCTGGCATGATGACTCCTTGCTGTCCCCAGTCCACCTGGCAGTGCTGCTGCTCCAGTTTCAACTGTTCTGCCTGCAGCTATGGAACACTGACCTGTTCACCGGACGTGCTACCTGTCCCAGACCTGCTGTTTTCAACTCTCTAGAGACAGCAGGAGCGGTAGAGATACTCTTAATGATCGGCTATGAAAAGCCAACTGACATTTACTCCTGAGGTGCTGACTTGCTGCATCCTCGACAACTACTGTGATTATTATTATTTGACCATGCTGGTCATTTATGAACATTTGAACATCTTGGCCATGTTCTGTTATAATCTCCACATGGCACAGCCAGAAGAGGACTGGCCACCCCTCATAGCCTGGTTCCTCTCTAGGTTTCTTCCTAGGTTTTGGCCTTTCTAGGGAGTTTTTCCTAGCCACCGTGCTTCTACACCTGCATTGCTTGCTGTTTGGGGTTTTAGGCTGGGTTTCTGTACAGCACTTTGAGATATCAGCTGATGTAAGAAGGTCTATATAAATAAATTTGATTTGATTAAAGTGTGTTAACCCTCGCTAGGCTGCCGGCCCAGACGGCATCCCAAGCCGCATCCTCAGAGCATGTGCAGACCAGCTGGCTGAGGTGTTTACGGACATATTCAATCTCTCCCTATCCCAGTCCGTTGTCCTCACTTGCTTCAAGATGTCCACCATTCAGTCCCTCCAGGATTTTGCAAAAAAATGTTTTGATTTCAGCAGCCAAAAATGCTTGATTTTGAGGCAGCTTTTCTGAAATTATGCAATACATTTTGCTATGTTTTTTTCACCTTAAGTTCATATAAAGCAATAAAAGTAATGTGCTCAGGTTTAGGACCATTTTAAGCAGAATACATAATACAAAAATAATTAGAAACATCTAAAGTGCTCAATTCTGTTTATTCTCACTCTCTCTCCCTCTCTCTTAAAAAAACAAATATATTCAAAGCTGATCAATCACTTTCAATTTGAGGATCGATATTTCTTTCTATGAAGTTGTCGTCAAAATTTTTGAGATTATGATATTTTTTCTGAAAGGGTCGTAAGGGAGATAAAGAACAGAACACGTAAAAATAGAGTTGTGGTTGATTATTATTCAATTTTTTTTAAATCCAGAAAGATTGTGCTTCGTGATCCATATTAAGTTTTACAGAGAGCTTAAAATGGCAATGCTGACAAACAGCACTCAGTGCTTTGAGCAGCGCTCTCCATAGACAGACTGGGAGAGCAGAGTGCCGACCACCCTACTAAAGCCAAGGTCAGCGGAGTAAAAGTTTGAGTAAAACGCCACTCACCTTGATTCTTTCAGCGCTTGCCACAGTCTTCCCTGCTACCACTTCAGTCATGGGGATCTGCCGCTGCTGTGCGAACTGTTCTGACATTCTCATTTGCTTTGCTGATTCGAAGTGACTGTTGATTGTCGACTTTCTCTAGTTTCCAAAAACATTTGGAAATTGTTTAGCACGGACGTTAGGTGTTATTTTTGTTGCCAAATCACCCATCATCCTCACACGTGAATACGCTGACAGGCCAGGGGGAAAAAACTTTCTTGACGTGTGGTTGGATTTGGCCATTTTCCACGGTAACAGTGCAGTAATTGGTCAAAATTACAAACCTGCTTTTGATTGGACCTTTTTATATGCTAAAAGTGTGGGAATTGGTCAAAATTACAAGCTCTCGCATAATATGGGCTGATTGGTTAATTTTGCATTTAATTATGCGATCGCAGAATTGTGGAATACTGGAGGGACTGACCATTGTTTCTGTAGCCAAGAAAGCGAAGGTAACTAAATGACTATGGCCCCATAGCATTCACTTCTGTCATCATGAAGAGATTGGGAGGCAATCTCCATCGCACTGCACACTACCCTATCCCATCTGGACAATAGGAATACCTATGTAAGAATGTTGTTCATCGACTACAGCTCAGCCTTCAATACCATAGTGCCCTCCAAGCTCATCACTAAGCTTGGGGCCCTGTGTCTGAACTCAACATGGGGGCTCCACAAGGGTGCGTGCTCAGGCCCCTCCTATACACCCTGTTCACCCATGACTGCTTGGCCACGCACGTCTCCAACTCAGTCATCAATTTTGCAGATGAAACAGCAGTGGTAGGCCTGATTACCAACAACGACGAGACAGACAGCAGGGAGGAGGTGAAGGGCCTGGCGGAGTAGTGCCAGGAAAATAACCTCTTCCTCAACATCAACAAAATGAAGGAGCTGATCGTAGACTTCAGGAGACAGCAGAGAGAGCACGCCCCCATCCACATCGATAGGGCCGCAGTGGAGAGGGTGAAAAGTTTAATGTTCCTTGTCGTACACATCACTGACAATCTGAAATCGTCCATCTACACAGTCAGAAGACTGAAGAAAATCAGCTCGGCCCCTAAGACCCATGCAAACTTCTACAAATGCACCATTGAGAGTATCCTTTCGGGCTGTATCACCGCCTGGTATTGCAATTCCACAGTCCGCAAATGCAGGGCTCTCCAGAGCGTGGTGCAGTCAGCCCAACGCATCACCAGGGGGCACAATGCCTGCCCTCCAGGACATCTACAGCACCGGTGCATCAAAGCTGGGACCGGGAGACTGAAAAACAGCTTTTATCTCTAGGCCATCATGGTCACCCCTAACCAACCTCCGCTCAGAAGTCCTCTACCCTGCACCTTAGAGACTTCTGCCCTATGTACATAGTCATTGAACACTGGTAACTTGAATAATGTTCACATACTGTTTTATCCACTTCATATGTATATACTGTATTCTAGTCAAGGCTAATCCTATATAACTACTGCTGTACAAACCTTTTCTATTCACATACTGTCCATACTGTCTATACACACCATTGTATACATATATATTTATATTCCGGACTCTGACAATGCTCGTTCTGATATTTCATTCCTTTATGATTTTCTAGGGGGATTTGTGTGTATTCTTTTGATTTGTTAGGTATTACTGAACTGTTGGAGCTAGAAACATAAGCATTTCGCTGCACCTGTGATAACATCTGCAAAATGTGTACGTAACCAATAACATTTTATTGTGAGGAAAAATAGAACGGAGGCTGGATTAAGGCTACAACTTTGACCTGTGTGAGTGTGTTGATAGTGTAGATGAATGAAAATTGTGTTTAACAATAAACTACATTCATAAAACTGACTCCATTATTAATGTGATTAAATGCTATAGTTTATAAACGTATAGGATATCCATAGTTGTAGCAAGCCTGCGAGTCTCCGCGTCACTATAGAATACTTTAATTACATTTCATTCGAAGATAACTTTGTGATTATTTGGAGGCTTATAGGACTTGTTGTTGCTGTTAATAGTTAATTGAAGTCCATGCTTTAATTGTTCAAGTCTATATTAACCTGTCATGGATCCTTCCGGAACTGTCATTACGCACACCTGGTCCCTATTCCCAGTGATTAGTCACTGTATAAGTGTGCCCTTGGTTTACCATTGTCCGGTTGAATATTGTTACAATGTCTGTTGGTTTGTGTGCTATGTTGTTTTGGCTTTCGTGCCACGTATATTGTGCAGATGATTACGGGTCATGTCCCGTGTGAGAGTGTATTTATTCGAGGTACTCCTCGCTCTTTTGTTTTGGGTTTCTACCCTGTTTTGTTACGTGTTTGTTTGGTCTTCGTCTCCGTACCTTTACACGGCACGCTGTCATTTGGGAAATAAAAAACCCTATTACGCATTCCTGCGCCCGTCTCCCGACACATTTCTACCAACGTGACAGAATAATTGACCATTGAGGGAGACAGCGGGAATGGCCCGTCCGACGACGCTGCGACTGGTGCGTCCGGCGCCACCGCAACTGGCCCGTCTGACGACGCACTGCATTCCTGTGATCGTCCTCGAGGCCGGTGTTGCGCTGCTATAGCAGCACGTCGGGGGTACTGTCACAGATCCTTCCGGAACTTTCATTACGCACACCTGGTCCTTATTTCCAGCGATTAGTAATTGTATAAGTGTGCCCTTGGTTTACCATTGTCCTGTCGATTATTGTTACAATGTCCGTTGGTTTGTGTGAGTACCTGTGCTATGTTTTGGCTTTCGTGCCACGTATATTGGGCAGATTACGGGTCTCGTCCCGTGTGATAATCATTGTGCGATTGTGTATTTATTTGAGGTACTCCTTGCTCTTTTGTTTGGGCTTCTACCCTGTGTTTGTTACGTGTTTGTTTGGTCTTCGTCTCCGTACCTTTACACGGCACGCTGTCATTTCGGAAATAAAAAACCCTATTACGCATTCCTGCGCCTGCTTCCCGACCCATTTATACCAACGTGACATAACCAGTGATGTAAAGTTAGAACGTATGCATATGTTATGTGTAGCCTATAATGTAGATAATATTATCATCGTACAGTCAAAGAATTTCTCTGTAAAACTAGGAATTTTCTCAAAAGGATTTATTAGTCAAAATAATTGACACTCAAAAAACGTGTGTACACGACATGATACAATCCATCATACGTTAGAGTACATGACGATCACCAATAGGCTGAGACTTAACGTGGTTACACAGGTCTTCAGTATAATCTCAAGAGAAAAAGTCTAATGTTTGTCTGCACACACAAGGAGCGTTATCACAAGTATGAATCAACATTCCTTTGCATTAGTCTAGTAAAAACAAGAGGAAACTCCACACCCAGGTTCTAATCGAATCGAATCAATTTGAATGTTATGTCCAGACAACAGGAATGTGCCTGATTAGTCAACCCAATATACAAGTTCAATCAAGTCCCTTTAAAATACATCGACCTAAAATTATACAATACAGTAAGACATCAAAATATTCAGCACTTCATAAGCTATTGAAGCAAAGCAAACAGGACAATTGATCTATCTTTTGATAGCCTCCATACGGTCAGCCATCCAGACATTGTGATTGAGTCATTACGCTGGGCCTCTGCATCTACAAGTCCTCAGACAGAGGATCACCTTCTCTCATTTTTCACAATACACTCTTACAAAAAAAGGTGCTATCTAGAACCAAACAGGGTTCTTCGGCTGTCCCCATAGGAGAACCCTTTGAAGAACCCTATTTTGGTTCTATGTAGAACCATTTCCAGAGGCCTTTACACCTAAAACCAAAAAGGATTTTCCTATTGGGACAGCCAAGGAACCCTTTTTTCTAAAAGTGTAGAATACAGACAGTAGTAGTGTGACATGGAAGAGTGGTTTTAATTGTCACACCCTGGCCTTAGTTATCTTTGTTTTCATTATTATTTTAGTTAGGTCAGGGTGTGACATGGTGAAGTATGTGTTTTTGTATTGTCTAGGGCACAGGTGTCAAACTCATTCCACGGAGGGCCGAGTGTCTGCGGGTTTTCGCTCCTCCCTTGTACTTGATTGATGAATTAACATCACTAATTA
This sequence comes from Salvelinus namaycush, assembly GCF_016432855.1. Lineage (NCBI taxonomy): Eukaryota > Metazoa > Chordata > Actinopteri > Salmoniformes > Salmonidae > Salvelinus > Salvelinus namaycush. Next base: position 44,321,121 of record NC_052324.1, on the reverse strand, counting down.
GTTAGGAACTCCCCACACCTGGTTGTCTAGGGCTTTATTGAAAGGAAAAACCAAAAACCTGCAGACACTAGGCCCTCCGTGGAATGAGTTTGACACCCCTGGTCTAGGGTGTTGTTTGGTTTAGGGGGTTAAGTAGAGTAGATGGTTTAGTGTTCAGTGTAGGTGTCTAGGAAAGTCTATGGTTGCCTGAATTGGTTCTCAATTAGAGACAGCTGGTTATTGTTGTCTCTGATTGGGAGCCATATTTAAGGCAGCCATAGGCTTTAGCTGGTGGTGGGTAATTGTCTATGTCAGTGTGTAGTGGTCAGTGTCAGCACCATTTTGTTTATATAGCTTCACGGTCGTCAGTTTGTTTTGTTTCATTCGTTGCTCTTCTCTAATAAAAAGAGAATGTATTTCTCACACGCTGCGTTTTGGTCCTCTCTTCAAAGTCAAGACGATCGTGACAGAATTACCCACCAAACCAGGACCAAGCAGCGTGAAAGGATGGAACAGCGCTTAGTGGAGGAATGGACCCGGGAAAAGGATGAGTGGAGAACAACCTGGGAAGAGATAGACAAGTGGGCGTGCGATCCAGAGAAAGTGCCGGAACCTGCCTGGGATTCGCTGGAGCAGTGCGAGGAGGGTTACAGGATTATGGAGCTGGAGAAAGGAGCACGAAGGCGCGGTAGGAAGCCCTCGAGGAAACGCCAAAAATTTCTTGGGGAGGGGCTCATGGGGAGTGTGGCGAGTCCAGATAGGAGATCTGCGTCAACTTCTCGTGCTACCCGTGAGGACCCTAAGAAGGAACCTGAGCCAGTCGGGCTGATATTGGAGGTGAGCAATGGGAATGATACAGAGACTGTTAAGGATTTATTGGGGAGGTTGGAGGAGAGTGAAATGAGGGAGCTGCTGTGTTGGTGCGTGAGGCACAAAATCCACCCGACAGAACGTGTGCGGGAAGTGATGTTACCTGAGTCAGCTCTCCATGCTCGTCCTGAGGTGCGTGCTAACCGTCAGGGAATGACAGTCCCACGAACCAGGCCTCCTGTACGCCTCCCTAGTCCTGCACCTCCTGTAGCAGTTCCACGTGCTAACTCTCCTGTGGCAGCCCCTTGTACCAGTCCTCCAGTTCCGGCACCACGCACCAAGCCTTTTGTGCGTCTCCAGAGTCCAGTACGTCTTGTTTCTCCTCCCCGCACTAGCCCTGAGATGCGTGTACCCAGCCCGGTACCACCAGTTCCGGCACCACGCACTAGGCCTAATGTGCGTCTCCAGGGTCCAGTATGCCCTGTTCCTCCTCCCCGCACTAGCCCTGAGATGCGTGTCCCCAGCCCGGTACCACCAGTTCCGGCACCATGCACTAGGCCTAATGTGCGTCTCCAGGGTCCAGTATGCCCTGTTCCTCCTCCCCGCACTAGCCCTGAGATGCGTGTCCCCAGCCCGGTACCACCAGTTCCGGCACCACGCACTAGGCCAAATGTGCGTCTCCAGGGTCCAGTATGCCCTGTTCCTCCTCCCCGCACTAGCCCTGAGATGCGTGTCCCCAGCCCGGTACCACCAGTTCCGGCACCACGCACTAGGCCAAATGTGCGTCTCCAGGGTCCAGTATGCCCTGTTCCTCCTCCCCGCACTAGCCCTGAGATGCGTGTCCCCAGCCCGGTACCACCAGTTCCGGCACCACGCACTAGGCCAAATGTGCGTCTCCAGGGTCCAGTATGCACTCTTCCTTCTCCCCGTACTCGCCCTGATGTGCGTGCCCTCAGCCCGGTACCACCAGTGCCGGTACCACGCACCAGGCCTATAGTACGCTTTGAGAGTTCAGTGTGCCCTGTTGTTGTTCCCCGCACTAGCCTGAAGGTGCGTGTCCTTAGCCCGGTGCCTCCAGTTCCGGCACCACGCACCAGGCCTACAGTGCGCCTCATCCGGCCAGAGCCATCCGTCTGCCCAGCGCCATCTGAGCCATCCGTCTCCTCAGCGCCATCTGAGCCATCCGTCTCCCCAGCGCCATCTGAGCCATCCGTCTCCCCAGCGCCATCTGAGCCATCCGTCTCCCCAGCGCCATCTGAGCCATCCGTCTGCCCCGAGCCATTAGAGCCGCCCGTCTGTTCCGAGCCGTCAGAGCCGTTAGTCAGTCAGGAGCCGCTAGAGCCATTCGTCAGTCAGGATCTGCCAGAGCCGCCAACCAGACAGGATCTGCCAGAGCCGCCAACCAGACAGGATCTGCCAGAGCCGCCAACCAGACAGGATCTGCCAGAGCTGCCAGCGAGCCATGAGCGTCCAGAGCCGCCAGCGAGCCATGAGCGTCCAGAGCCGTCAGCCAGCCATGAGCGTCCAGAGCCGTCAGCCAGCCATGAGCGTCCAGAGCCGTCAGCCAGCCATGAGCGTCCAGAGCCGTCAGCCAGTCATGAGCTGCCCCTCAGCCCAGAGCTGCCATTTATCCAGAACTGCCCCTCAGTCCAGAGCTGTCTCTCTGTCCGGAGCTGCCCTTCAGTCCGGAGTTGCCCCTCTATCCTGAGCTACCTCTCTATCCTGACCTACCTCTCTGTCCTGAGCTATCTCCCTGTCCTGAGCTACCTTATCCCGGTGCTGCCCCTTGTCCCGGTGCTGCCCCTTATCTTAAGGTTACCATCTAAATTAAGTGGGTGTAAAATGAGGGTGGTCATTCTAAGGGGGAGACGTAAGCTGGGATTGACTATGGTGGGGTGGGGACCTCGCCCAGAGCCTGAGCCACCACCGTGGTCAGACGCCCACCCAGACCCTCCCCTAGACTTTATGCTGGTGCGCCCGGAGTTCGCACCTTAAGGGGGGGGTTATGTCACACCCTGGCCTTAGTTATCTTTGTTTTCATTATTATTTTAGTTAGGTCAGGGTGTGACATGGTGAAGTATGTGTTTTTGTATTGTCTAGGGTGTTGTTTGGTTTAGGGGGTTAAGTAGAGTAGATGGTTTAGTGTTCAGTGTAGGTGTCTAGGAAAGTCTATGGTTGCCTGAATTGGTTCTCAATTAGAGACAGCTGGTTATTGTTGTCTCTGATTGGGAGCCATATTTAAGGCAGCCATAGGCTTTAGCTGGTGGTGGGTAATTGTCTATGTCAGTGTGTAGTGGTCAGTGTCAGCACCATTTTGTTTATATAGCTTCACAGTCGTCAGTTTGTTGTTTTGTTTCATTCGTTGCTCTTCTCTAATAAAAAGAGAATGTATTTCTCACACGCTGCATTTTGGTCCTCTCTTCAAAGTCAAGACGATCGTGACATTAATTGTGGCATCGAAAGGCAGAAACCAAAGACTCTTCCTATAGTTCTGTAATACAATGCCTTCAGTAGAGATGGGGCTATAACTATAGTTCTGTAATACAATGCCTTCAGTAGAGATGGGGCTATAACTATAGTTCTGTAATATGATGCCTTCAGTAGTGATGGGGCCATCTCTATGGTTCTGTAATACGATGCCTTCAGTAGTGATGGGGCCATCTCTATGGTTCTGTAATACGATGCCTTCAGTAGTGATGGGGCCATCTCTATGGTTCTGTAATACGATGCCTTCAGTAGTGATGGGGCTATAACTATAGTTCTGTAATACGATGCCTTCAGTAGTGATGGGGCTATAACTATAGTTCTGTAATACGATGCCTTCAGTAGAGATGGGGCTATAACTATAGTTCTGTAATACGATGCCTTCAGTAGTGATGGGGCTATAACTATAGTTCTGTAATACAATGCCTTCAGTAGTGATGGGGCCATCTCTATGGTTCTGTAATACGATGCCTTCAGTAGTGATGGGGCTATAACTATAGTTCTGTAATACGATGCCTTCAGTAGTGATGGGGCTATAACTATAGTTCTGTAATACGATGCCTTCAGTAGTGATGGGGCTATAACTATAGTTCTGTAATACGATGCCTTCAGTAGTGATGGGGCCAACTCTATAGTTCTGTAATACGATGCCTTCAGTAGTGATGGGGCTATAACTATAGTTCTGTAATACGATGCCTTCAGTAGTGATGGGGCCATCTCTATAGTTCTGTAATACGATGCCTTCAGTAGTGATGGGGCTATAACTATAGTTCTGTAATACGATGCCTTCAGTAGTGATGGGGCCATCTCTATGGTTCTGTAATACGATGCCTTCAGTAGTGATGGGGCTATAACTATAGTTCTGTAATACGATGCCTTCAGTAGTGATGGGGCTATAACTATAGTTCTGTAATACGATGCCTTCAGTAGTGATGGGGCTATAACTATAGTTCTGTAATACGATGCCTTCAGTAGTGATGGGGCTATAACTATAGTTCTGTAATACGATGCCTTCAGAAGAGATGGGGCTATAACTATAGTTCTGTAATACGATGCCTTCAGTAGTGATGGGGCTATAACTATAGTTCTGTAATACGATGCCTTCAGTAGTGATGGGGCTATAACTATAGTTCTGTAATACGATGCCTTCAGTAGTGATGGGGCTATAACTATAGTTCTGTAATACGATGCCTTCAGAAGAGATGGGGCTATAACTATAGTTCTGTAATACGATGCCTTCAGTAGTGATGGGGCTATAACTATAGTTCTGTAATACGATGCCTTCAGTAGTGATGGGGCTATAACTATAGTTCTGTAATACGATGCCTTCAGTAGTGATGGGGCTATAACTATAGTTCTGTAATACGATGCCTTCAGTAGTGATGGGGCTATAACTATAGTTCTGTAATACGATGCCTTCAGTAGTGATGGGGCCATCTCTATAATTCTGTAATACGATGCTTTCAGTAGTGATGGGGCTATAACTATAGTTCTGTAATACGATGCCTTCAGTAGTGATGGGGCTATCTCTATAGTTCTGAAATACTGTTATTGTTATCTGGTCTTGATAGATTTACCTGTAGAAATAATGGTAGTGAAAACCATATACACTACGGATATGACAGTGACCTGCATAACCAAGGAAGCTTCTCATCTTACTTAAAGGGATAATTCTCTAAAACTTTGCGCTTTTTAAGTCTTAATTACCGCGGAAGCCGACAAGCCGTCTATCTATGCAGACGTCTAATTTACTGATTTCAGCCGAAATGCAAACGCCTGATAAAGTGTGCCGACAGTGACCTTGTTGTTGAAGACACAGAGGTACTTTTGAGGTTCCGCCACAGATTTCAGGATGCCCCACTCCCCTGTCTTCTTATACCACTGGAACAGGCATCTCTTGTCTAGTATGGCTGTCTGCACGTCTGTTTTCTCATCTAGCTGTGGATATAGAGAGAGCATTTTTTAAAGTATTTGGTTAGAGTGTCTGCTCTGAGATTGTAATGTTTGGGGTCCCCGGTTGAGTCATAACAAAGACTTTACAAAAAAATAGGATGTGATGCCTCATTGCTTGGCACTCAGCATTAAGGAGATAGATTGGGGATAAGGCCCTACGATAGACTAGCGTCCTCTCAGCATTAAAAAGACAATTGCATGACAGTGTTCCTGAACTTAATTCCAAGAGACAGAAACAATGTTCCAGAAATATATTTACCTTAATTTCATCCCCCTTGACAACAGGGGAAAACGTCTTCCCCTTATGCAGGAAACCGAAAGCCATGGTAACAGAATTTGCATCCCCTAGATTCCAGCAGACATTCACTGAAAAACAAAATAATAATATTATGTATTTCCGTACCTCTGAGGATGTAATAAAGGCAAGATCTGCAACTTTTTCCACACGTTTTTCTATTTTGTCTAGTTGCCACACAAATAATGAATTACAGTGCATTTGGAAAATATTCAGACCCCTTGACTTTTCTCATATTTTGTTACGTTACAGCCTTATTCTAAAATTGGTAAAATTAATGTTTTTCTTCCTCAATCTACACACAATACCCCATAATGACAAAGCGAAAACAGTTTTTTAGAAATGTTTGCAAATGTATTAAAAATAAAAACTGAAATACCTAATTTACACAAGTATTCAGACCCTTTGCTATGAGACTCGAAATTCAGCTTAGGTGCATCCTGTTTCCATTCATCATCCTTGAGATGTTTCTACAACTTGATTGGAGTCCACATGTGATATATTAAAATGATTGGACATGATTTGGGAAGGCACACATCTGTCGACATAAGGCTCCACAGTTGATAGTGCATGTCAGAGCAAAAACCAAGCCATGAGGTCGAAGGAATTGTCCGTAGAGCTCCGAGACAGGATTGTGTCGAGACAGGATTGTGTCGATGTACCGATTGGGTTAGGGTAACAACACATTTCTGCAGCATTGAAGGTCCCCAAGAACACAGTGGCCTCCATCAATCTTAAATGGGAGAAATGTTTAACACCAAGACTCTTTCTAGATCTGGCCGCCCAGCCAAACTGAGCAATCAGGGGAGAAGGGACTTGGTCAGGGAGGTGACCAAGAACCTGATGGTCACTCTGACAGAGCTCCAGAGTTCCTCTGTGGAGCTGGGAGAACCTTCCACAAGGACAACATCTCTGCAGCACTCCAGCAATCAGGCCTTTATGGTAGAGTGGCCAGACGGAAGCCACTCCTCAGTAAAAGGCACATGACAGCCCACTTGGAGTTTGCCAAAAGGCACCTAAAGGACTCTCAGACCATGAGAAACAAGATTCTCTGGTCTGATGAAAACAAGATTGAACTCCTTGGCCTGAGTGCCAAGCATCATGTCTGGAGGAAACCTGGCACCATCCCTACGGTGAAGCATGGTGGTGGCAGCATCATGCTGTGGGGATGTTTTTCAGCAGCAGGGACTGGGAGACTAGTCAGGATCGAGGGAAAGATGAACGGAGCAAAGTACAGAGAGATCCTTAATAACAACATGCTCCAGAGTGCTCAGGACCTCAGACTGGGGCGAAGGTTCATCTTCCAACAGCACAACAACCCTAAGCATACAGCCAAGACAACGCAGGAGTGGCTTCGGGACAAGTTTCTGAATATCCTTGAGTGGCCCAGCCAGAGCCCGGACTTGAACCCGATCGAATATCTCTGGAGAGACCTGAAAATAGCTGTGCAGTGACGCTCCCCATCCAACCTGACAGAGGATCTGGTGAGAAGAATGGGAGAAACTCCCCAAATACAGGTGTGCCAAGCGTGTAGCGTCATACCAAAGAAGACTCAAGGCTGTAATCGCTGCCAAAGGTGCTTCAACAAAGTACTGAGTAAAGGGTCTGAATACTTATGTAAATGTTATATTTCCGTCATTTTTTTTTATACATTTGCAAAATCGTCAAAAAAACTGTTTTTGTTTTGTTATTATGGGGTATTGTGTGTAGATTGATGAGGGGAAAAAACGATTTGATGAATTTTAGAATAAGGCTGTAACGTAACAAAATGTGTTGAAGTCAAGGGGTCTGAATACTTTCCAAATGCTCTGTAACTATTTAAAGAATTCATTTAGAATGTGCCTTTTAAGCAGGGGTGTCAAACTCAATTCCTGGAGGGCCGTGCGTCTGCTGGTTTTGTTATTTCCTTTCAATTTGTGTTCAATTAAGTCCTAGACAACCAGATGAGGGTAGTTCCTGACTAATCAATGATCAATCAAGTACAAGGGAGGAGCGAAAAAACCCGCCCACACTCGGCCCTAAGGAACTGAGTTATTGTACACTCTTAGAAAAAAGGGTTCCAAAAGGGTTCTTTGGCTGTCCACATAGGAGAACCCTTGTTAGTTCCAGGTAGAACTCTTTCGAGTTCCATGTAGAACCCTCTGTGGAAAGGGTTTAACATGGAACCTAAAGGGTTCTTCAAAGGGTTCTCCTATGGGGACAACTGTTTTAGGTTCTAGATAGCACCTTTTTTTTCCTAAGAGTGTAGGATTTATGGGTCTTCTGCAGGAATCACAAACGTCACAAAATGCAGCCAAAAGCACCACTTAAATCCACCTACCTTCCTCTTTCTGTTGTTGTAACGACTGGACAAAGATGACTAGTTGGTTTGACATGGCAGATTCTTTGACTGAAGCAAACATCCCTGATTTCACCTCCATGTACGCTTTGGTTACTTTTTGTCCTGACATGTTAGATCTGTAGAAAAACAAATGTTTAATGGATCATATCTGTGTGTGTGTGTGTGTGTGTGTGTGTGTGTGTGTGTGTGTGTGTGTGTGTGTGTGTGTGTGTGTGTGTGTGAGACTTCATCAGGCATAACATATTGTGTCTCCAATGTGGGCTTATGAAGATAGCATCTAGCTAATCAAAGTGTTTAATTTAAAGTACGCTAGGGGGATGTAACACTAGCCTAATGGTGACACCTGACTCCTCATAAAACCTTTGGAAAACCATTTAGGACATCTGGACATAGATAACCTAGGCTGCACAAGAGGAGCCCAGATAGTACCAATGAAAATCAAGCTGGGTTGGTAATAACAATATGTTATTTATATTTGGGCATCTGCGCTTTGAAATGTTCCTTGGAATAGGTCGTTATCAATACAATATCACAACTCGGTGCAGAGTGTTGGATTTGTCTGCTGTGGGGTAAGGAGACCCACAGCTCTGTTAAAACCCTTGACAACTATGTGCTGTTTTCAAGGGATTATTAAATACATGTTATTTGGTTAAAACTATTTGGTTTTAATATCATCACCTCTTGAATTAGTTTAGTTTAGTTGATTAATTCGACCATTTAAAAAAACAAGCACACGTAAAACTTAAAAGCCATACATGCACATGAATAAAATCATTGAGGATAACACACAATAAAGTCTGGGACTTATTTCCATTGTGGTCCTCTTGAGACAAGATGGCTATACAAGATCGAACACAGTACGGCAGTGAAATAATAAAACATAAAAGAAGAACATCTATCTCATCATTCCAGTTACATAATAGGGGTTATTCATATGGGCACAGAGGGAATCAAACATATTTTTACTTTATTTTTAAAGCTGTCCAGAGAGGACGTTGTTTTTATAGGCAGAGGCAACTCATTCCATTCTGAGGCTCCAGTATACAAGAAAGTACCTTTCCCAGCATTACTCCTGAACCTGTATAAACACACATCAGCCACACCTGATCTGGTGCTGTGATTGTGTGCATCCCTAACACGAGGAAAGTAATCACTTAAATATCTGGGCGCAGGACCATAAATACTCCTGTAAACCAAACCTAGTCTAATCTGGGACACCCTAGCCTCAACAGGCAGCCAGTTTAGTTCCTGAAAGCAGCTCCTGCCTATGTGAGTACGTGGACTCACCTTCAAAACTGCCCTGATCAACTTATTCTGGGCTATCTGGAGCTTCCCCTTCATAAGTTTAGATAATCCCCCAAACCAGGAAGTACTAGCATAGTCAAAATGGCATTGAATGAGGGCAGTAGCTAGCACTTTCATGGAGTCCTTATCAAGCAGCTTGGACTTTCTAGCCAAAAACTTGGCATTAACCTTCCCTAGCACCTTATGGGCCATGCTCACACCTCCCAAGCTTCCATCAAGGATACATCCCAAGTAGCTAACAGAGGTTTTAGTAGTCAGCACCTCACCCCCTAACTCTACTCTGATTTCAGACAACCTACACAATTTAGGTCTGGATCCCAAAATAATTGCTTCAGTTTTCCCTAAGTGCAGAGATAGCTTATTATCTCCAAGCCATTTGCTAATGTTAGTAAGCTCTGTAGTAAGTATGCTCTCCAACATAGTTTTACTTTTGTGAGACACCAGAAGTGTAGAGTCATCCGCATAAAGAAAAAGACAGCAAGAACAAGCATCTTTCATATCATTAATATACAATAAAAACAGCAGAGGCCCAAGCACGCTCCCCTGCGGAACGCTGTCTCAGGCATTGGTTTTGCCTGAGACAGTGAACCATTAACCTCTACTACTTGTTCCCTTCCTGATAAATAGGACTTTACCCAGCATAGAGGGATACTGCTTAACCCCAGTACCTCCAGTTTGGAGATTAGGAGACAGTGGTTTACTGTATCAAAGGCCTTCTGTAGGTCAAGCAGTACCATTCCACACAGATTTCCCTCATCAATCTCTTTCCTGATAAAGTCAGTCAAGTAAAGTAGACATGAATCAGTGGAGTATGTTTTTCTAAAACCCAACTGAAAATCATACATTAGACCCTATTTGTTAACATATTCATACATTTGCTCATGTACAATTCTCTCCAGGATCTTTGATGTTACACAGAGGATAGATACAGGCCTATAATTCCCAGGGTCAGACTTTATCCCCTTCTTATACAGAGGTATAACTTTAGCTTGTTTCATGTCCCTGGGAAAGGTGCCTTGTTCAAGAGAGAGATATATGCGTAATACAAGGGCCAATTTGCTCAGCAGAATCTATTAGAAACCTTGCAGGAATATTATCCAGGCCTGTGGCTTTGGAGCATTTAAGCTCTGCCAGCATACTGACTATTTTGGCGGTTGCTACCTTTGCAAAAGAGTTTGGCTGAACGCCTAACTCTACATAATACTTCTTGACTTGGTTGCTTCCATACAAACCAGAACTGGTGGGCAGCTTGCTAACCAGCTTGCTGGCAACAGAAGTAAAAAAAGAGTTGAATTCATTGGCAACCTCTGCCTTTTCATATACCATCTCCCCTTTGATGTTCAGTCCAATACTGTTTAGTTTGTTTTTGGTAGTACTACTACAGCCTAGTTCCTTAAATGATTTCCAACGCTTTTTAGGGTCATTTTTGTTTTCAATTATTTTCTCAGCAAAGTAACCCCTCTTAGCTTCATCCATCCTGCTCTGTGCTTCATTTCTGTGACAGTTATATAGGACAAAATCTTGCTGCTCTTGAGAGTTCGTAAATTACTTAAAGGCCTTATTCCTTGCTTGGATAGATTCTAGAATCTCATGATTAAACCAAGGGCTAGATCTCTGCTTTACCCTGACCCGTCTAATGGGAGCCATCACATTGAATAGCATAGTCAGAACTACAAATGTCTGATTATTCCACATTTAGCTCTATTAGAGTTGTATAGCAAGAAACTGCATGCTTTTCATGTTCAGTAAACATCAATTGATCATGTAATTTCAGATAGGTGAGAGTAGCCGAACCATTTGGCATTTAGCTAGCTAAACAAACAACAAGTGTCAGGTAGCTTGCTTCATCAGAGATGAGGCTTTTGGAAAGAGCTTGACATCAGCAAGTTTTCGACCTGGTAAAGTTGTCAGTCAGACTATTGTCATGACTAGGGCTGTTATGGTGACCGGCGGCCATATTACCGCCACATCGGCAATCACGAGTCATGAAAGCAGCCAAAGTTTAGTCACGGCAATTAGGCTTCTCCGAGCTCTGATGCTGCTGATGGTCATTAGTAGCCTACCAAACCTGCTAACCGCCTGGTACTCAGCACTCTATTGTCCCTCTAATCACTCTGACATGAATGCAAATAAAATCGAAAATCTAAGCAAACACTTCATGAAAGCCCATAAGCTCATGTTGCTCAACATTTCTATAGGCTATGCAATTGTGTGAGAAAACAGAGTGATGGCCTCTATTACAAGAAGGCCCCATTGGCTTTCTATAGGCTAGGCCTGCTATATTTATTTCTCAACTTTCCTAATATGAACCACATTGCTTCTCTTTACAACAGGAGTATAGCCTACCTGGCTGGCATGAAAATGAACCAGGGAAAAGCGTCCTCCATTCGCTATAAGTGTATAGATGGACCATTATCAGGTGCATGATAATGGTCCATTCTAAACTAGAACAAATTTCACACATATATTATTTTGTATATCTAAAGACAAGATTAAATCAAGAATAGTCTGATTGGTGACGATATTAGCCTATCACTTGTGAATGATGCCCATCACAACTAAAGTTGCCAAATAACTTCTTAAAATGAAGCACATTAATCCGCTTTATAACAAGTGTAGAGCATAATTGGCATACATAAGGAGTACGTGAGTTTCCAGTAGTGTCACGCCCTGACCATAGTTTGCTTTGTATGTTTTATGTTTTGTTTGGTCAGGGTGTGATCTGAGTGGGCATTCTATGTTGTATGTCTGGTTTGTCTATTTCTATGTGTTTGGCCTGATATGGTTCTCAATCAGAGACAGGTGTTTTGCGTTGTCTCTGATTGGGAACCATATTTAGGTAGCCTGTTTTGTATTGTGGGTTGTGGGTTATTGTCTATATGTTAGTTGCTTGTGTCTGCACTGTTTACATATAGCGTCACGTTCATTTGTTGTTTTTGTAAGTTTGTCAAGTGTTCTTCGTTTCTTCTTTAATAAATAGAAGAATGTATTCACTTCACGCTGCGCCTTGGTCCTCCTCTCTTCCACATTACGACGATCGTGACAAGTAGAGGTCGACCGATTAATCGGAATGGCCGATTAATTAGGGCCGATTTCAAGTTTTCATAACAATCAGTAATCGTCATTTTTGGTCGTTGCACCAATGTGTACCTAACCATAAACATCAACGCCTTTCTTAAAATCAATACACAAGTATATATTTTTAAACCTGCATATTTAGTTAATATTGTCTGCTAACATGATTTTATTTTAACTAGGGAAATTGTGTCACGTCTCTTGCGTTCTGTGCAACAGAGTCAGGGTATATGCAGCAGTTTGGGCCACCTGGCTCGTTGCGAACTGTGTGAAGACCATTTCTTCCTAACAAAGACAGCCAACTTCGCCAAACAAGGGATGATTTAACAAAAGCGCATTCGTTGCACGAATGTACCTAACCATAAACATCAATGCCTTTCTTAAAATCAATGCACAGAAGTATATATTTTTAACCTGCATATTTAGTTAAAAGAAATCCAGGTTAGCAGGCAATATCAAACTAGGGAAATTGTGTCACTTCTCTTGCGTTCATTGCACGCAGAGTCAGGGTATATGCAACAGTTTGGGCCGCCTGGCTCATTGCAAACTAATTTGCCAGAATTTTACGTAATTATGACGTAACACTGAAGGTTGTGCAATGTAACAGGAATATTTAGACTTATGGATGCCACCCGTTAGATAAAATACGGAACGGTTCCGTATTTCACTGAAAGAATAAACGTTTTGTTTTCGAAATGATAGTTTCCGGATTTGACCATATTAATGACCTAAGGCTCGTATCTCTGTGTGTTATTATATTATAATTAAGTCTATGATTTGATAGAGCAGTCTGACTGAGCGGTGGTAGGCAGCAGCATGCTAGTAAGCATTCATTCAAACAGCACTTTACTGCGTTTGCCAGCAGCTCTTCACAATGCTTCAAGCATTGCGCTGTTTATGACTTCAAGCCTATCAACTCCCGAGATTAGGCTGGCAATACTAAAGTACCTATTAGAACATCCAATAGTCAAAGGTATATGAAATACAAATGGTATAGAGAGAAATAGTCCTATAATTCCTATAATAACTACAACCTAAAACTGCTTACCTGGGAATATTGAAGACTCATGTTAAAAGGAACCACCACCTTTCATATGTTCTCATGTTCTGAGCAAGGAACTTAAACGTTAGCTTTTTTACATGGCACATATTGCACTTTTACTTTCTTCTCCAACACTTTGTTTTTGCATTATTTAAACCAAATTGAACATGTTTCATTATTTATTTGAGACTAAATTGATTTTATTGATGTATTATATTAAGTTAAAATAAAAGTGTTCATTGTTCATTCAGTATTGTTGTAATTGTCATTATTACCAATATATAACAATTGGTATCTGCTTTTTTTGGTCCTCCAATAATCGGTATCGGTATCGGCGTTGAAAAATCATTATCGGTCGACCTCTAGTTTCCAGTTTGGGGAAGATCATTTTCACCATAAAAATGAAATGCACTTTTATAAAAAATAAAAGCATTACATGCATAATCGCATTTGTGGTCACTTTTGATAATGGTGTTTCCCCGCTAATGGAACATTTGTGCTTATAGCCTACTGCCGTGTGCGCATTGCTGCGCTTATAAGGTGAAGAAATAGCCTTATTGTTAATCCCAAAAAAATCCTAAACGTTCAGATCTCTTGCGTCAGCCTCATTGCGTAAAAAATGTTTTTTGATACTAGTGGTTATATTCATTTGGGATCTATCGCATCCCACAACTGTCCCAGACTATGTTTGGATTATTTATTTCTCGCACATAATAGGTCAACTTTTGTACTATGGGGAATAGTAGTGTCATGACGTTGGCCTGTGGGTAAGGTTTATGATCCCCCCATAAATACCTTTCTCCCTTCCCTCTCTCTTGACTCTAAAGAGGGACTCTTGAATAGCCTTTGTTAAACAGAGAGTCTGGGAACATCAAACAAGTGGAGGGAAAGGAACCATATTTCGGTAATAGAACCAGTTGAAAATATGCGTTGGTACTTAATGAATATGATGTCAGTTCGGTTGTCATCTGAGACATTATGACTGATGACAGGACAACCTAAACTGTATCTGGGAAAGTCTACACATTATAGTTATCAGATTCACATGGAATTGTTGTGCAATTCAAATGTTTAAATATAAAATTATTGGTGAAAAGATTAAATGTAATTTTAGCTTCCAAATGAGAGATTTGGGTTTTCATAAGGTTAGAGCTCTGCTCAATCAGTGGCCCGCCCCTGTGAAGAGACATGGGTTATAAACTATGAAACACACCCTTCTCCCTCCACTATATAAGCCCTTGACGAAAATGTAACCTTCTTTTTTTCGGGTACATTAGGATGACGATCCGATGTCAGAAGGATTCAGATAATAACTACAGAACTAAGCCAACCTCAGCGTGAGCTTTGGTTGCGAATGGTATTAACTTTGAACTCTTATTCGCTACAGAAGTGATACCTCCTAGCCGTTGAGTTAGCAGCGGCCGCTGTAAACGTGGGCTAGGAGAGGACAGACAGAGTATCCCGTCTACCACACAACGACGACACTACAACGTTTCCCTTCACCACCAGAGACACTCTTCAAAGGACAAAGGACTCTGTTGGGCAACACGGCCTTCCATCTACCACCAACCTATTGAAGCGCAGCTCAGAGTAAATATTTATTGCATTTTCCTTTTCCAAATGGGCGGTAATTTAGAATGCATAAGATTCTGTATTTACGATAGAGTAGCTGCCTACGGCCCGATAGAGACATCGCTTCTCCCTTTGTTCTTCAGTCTTCCCGCTCTTTCACTCAAACCCAACCCCTTTTTCTTTGGGTAACCAGCTGTTTTATCTGTTCCGTCCGCTAGGGACGTTTTCCTTTATGACATAATTTGTAATCAATGTATGGTTCATTCTGTGTATATGTAATTCTGTGTGATTAGTTAGGTATTTAGTAAATAAATAATTAAACCCAATTTTGTATTGCTGATTCAACTTGTTAGCCAGGGTTCGTGAAGATAACCAAGAATTTACAACTTTCAGATGAGACTGAAATAAGGTGACGATTAATATTGACTGCTATTTGATGTAAAATATTACTAGGTCTTTAAGAGTGTATTCGGAAGATAACTGCTCTATAAATATTATTTAGTGGTGCCCCGACTTTCTATGTCACGCCCTGACCTTAGAGATCCTTATTTATTCTCTATGTTTGGTTAGGTCAGGGTGTGACTCGGGTGGGAGATTCTATGTTTTCTATTTCTTTGTTGTTTTTGCCATGTGTGGTTCCCAATCAGAGGCAGCTGTCTATCGTTGTCTCTGATGGGGATCATATATAAGTTGTGATTTTTCGTTTGGGTTTTGTGGGGAGTTATTTTATGTTTAGCTGTTTTGTTGCCTGACAGAACTGTGTGCTTTCATTTTTTCTACTTTGTTATTTTGTTGCAGTGTTCAGTTAATAAAGAATCATGAACAACTACCTCGCTGCACCTTGGTCTCCTTCTTCAACCCACGAGAGTCGTTACAGAACTCCCCACCACAAAAAGACCAAGCAGCGTGGTCAGGAAGAATGGAAGTAGGAGGATATCCTGAATGGTAAAGGATCCTGGACGTGGGAGGAGATCCTGGCTGGGAAGGATCGCCTCCCACTCCCCGTGCTTACCGTGGGGAGCGTGTGACCGGTCGGGCACCGTGCTATGCGGTGATGCGCACCATGTCTCCAGTGCGCAGTCACAGCCCGGTGCGCTATATTCCAGCTCCCCGCATTGGCCAGGCTAGAGTGGGCATTCAGCCAGGACGGATTGTGCCGGCTCAGCGCTCCTGGCCTCCGGTGCATCTCTTCGGTCCAGGATATCCTGCGCCAGCTCTACGCACGGTATCCCCAGTTCGCCAGCACAACCCAGTGTGGCCTGTTCCAGCTCCCCGCACTTGCCGTGCTACAGGGGGGATTCAGCCAGGACGCGTTGTGCCAGCTCTACGCTCCAGACCTCCAGTGCGCCTCCACGGCCCAGCATATCCTGCGCCGGCTCTACGCACTATGCCTCCAGTGCGCCTTTATAGCCTACATGTACAAATTACCTCAATGAACCTGTACCACCCGGTGACGACCCTCCCACTCTGTCTGCCGTATTCTTTCTCTTTGCTCTTGTTTTCCTTATTAGGATGTCGGCGGGCGGAGCTGGGAGGGTCGTCAGCAACATGGGACACACCTGGGCCCGGGTCTGTCCCGGGATAAATACACTTCTTCCCCATTCATTGAGGAGACTCTCTCCATGCAGACACTCTGTTGGATTTTGGTTGTGGCATTTTTGTGGTCGTTTTGTTTGTGTGCTTTGGCACCTTTCAACACCCCTCATTATCACATCTATGCACGCAACCACTCACTAACACTGCTGATTACTGACTACACACACCATTATTAATTGTATTCAGGTTACTAAATACAGTTAATAAATATATTTTTGTTATTCCTTATCTCCACGTTGTCTCCCTTTTTGTTACGGACTTCGAGCCGGTTCGTGACACCCCGCAAATTGACTCGGTACCCGTACCCCCTGTATAAAGCCTTATTATTATTGTTATTTTGTTGTATTACTTTATATTTTATATTTTTACTTTAGTTTATTTAGTAAATATTTTCTTAACTCTATTTCTTGAACTGCATTGTTGGTTAAGGGCGTGTAAGTAAGCATTTCGCGTTAAGGTCTACACTTGTTGTATTTGGCGTATGTGGCAAATAAAATTAGATTTGATTGGATTTGATAATTATTTTGAGCCCAAGGGCACAACGGCCACTGGCCACAAAAGGCATGGATTTTTTTTAGGGGGCATTATGGCCACACAAAGGGGATGCCGACGGGAAATTCGAGGCATTATCAACTGCTTGTCAAATTGTGAATGAGAGAATGATGAAGTGTGTACAGCCTGCACAAAAAACAACAAAGCAGAGCTCGTGCCTTTCATGCAGCTTTTTTCAAATCATCATTAGAATCACATCATGCAGCCTTAGAATGTATTAAAAATCAAAACATATAGCCCAACGTTTGTATCACAACTAAAATTACATAAATAACTCTAAATTAAGCATATAGGAGTACCTGTTTCTTTGTTAACCTCTCAACACAGAATAGCCACATATGCGCACTCCCTCAAATCGTTTGGAGAAAATATCCTTTCTATTTTATTCAGCTTTGTTCAATTGTATTCTTCATACTATAAAATAATACCACGCAATTCTAAGAACATTCTGTCTGCTAAATGAACTAGTGTAGCCCACAGCCATAGGGCATAGTGTTAGGGTTCGTTCCATTCATCCTTGTCAATCATTGGTGAAATTAGCATTATGACAATATATTTAATTAAATCATTCAAAAACCATTATTAAGGCAATTGCAGACAGACGTTGACAATCAGGAACGTAGCACGCATGTTTCCGAGTAAGTTCTGCATCAAACAAAAAGTCTCCAGTTGTTTTGTTACACCCTCAGTCTATCCTGGTGATTTCACTACCTACGTCATTACCTTTTGACTCCTGAGACCAAAACCCTGCCTACCAAGCTATATAAACAATGGCTTTAAGTGTTATCTAAAACTTAGCAGGAAACGTCCACTCCCCAAAGTTGATTTATTGTGGAATGTTTGACTAGTCTTATCTCCTCCGCTCCACTGCAGAGCTCCTTCTTCAGTCACACATTACTCAGAGGGACCTCTTTATACAACACAAGTATAATCAATTATTCTAATACATCAAACATTTTGGTACAACCCTTATCATGACCCCTAGGTGAACCCGACAATAGCCACATCAGGAGCTAACAAGAGACAACCCAGAGTATGCTATTCTGTTCTTCTGAAATAGACTACATTTTCTTCATATCATGTCTCTTTAGACCTGTCTAACCGATTTAATGGATTTTTTGTGATGGTGTAGGCTATGGATTTATTAGACTTTTTAAAATGTAGATGTTCCAAATGTCTGCATCAGTGGCTTGTAGGCTGTGTGTGGAACCCAGAAAATACTAAATGTGTATGTTAATTAATGGTCAATTACCAGCAGTTATTTGCTTGACAATCACCATTCCTACGGTGAAGCATTTTCCCCAAATAAATTCCAGTAATCTTCCAACCAGGATTTCTGGAAAAACTGGGAAATGTACCAGCATTTGCAACCCAATGCAGGCTTGTAAAGTGATGTGTAATTTCTAGCTAGAATTAGGCTATCCAACAGTTGTAATTTGTATTCACCCGCAACCTGCATTCCTAATGACTGCCAGGGTTGAGATGAGTGGGAGGAAACTACCCAAGTCATTTAAACTGGACCATTTCAGTAACGGGTGCCAAAATTAAATGATTGTATTAAGTTTAGAATTGCATTTATTATGTATCTGTGTGTAGCATAACATTTAATAAATCAATCACTCAATGTACATGCAAAAACACATATAATAACAACAATTCCCAAAAAATCTACCTGCAGTTGAGCATGCTGGGGAAAAAGTTAATTTGTTATATATTAAAAAATAGTTGGTGTGACTTCTCATTTAGTTTTGAGTCAGTACCACATACACATTTAAAGTAATAATGACTTTCATTGACTTTGAGTACAACTTACTAGAAGTATTTCGATAAAAAATGCATTGGGGTTTACAGTGCACTTTTACACTCATCATATGCTGCTCTGTTCTTTATTCTTATTATTAGCTATCTGGATGCCTAGTCACTTTACCGTCTTTATGTGCATATCTAACTCAAATACCTTGTACTCCTGCAAATTGATCTGGTACTGCTACTCCCTGTATTTATCTCTATTCTTGTGTATTTAATGTTATTCCTTTTGTGTTATTTACTTATTTTTTTAATTATTATTCTTAACGCTGCATCGTTGGGAAATGTTATTAAGCAAGCATTTCACTGTAAAGTCAACACCAGTTAGTTGTAGGCTATTCGGCGCATGTGATAAATAAAATGTGATTTGATTGTCTGTTATTAGCTAGCTAGCCAATTTGAAATGGTCCATCAAGCAATATAGCCTAGCTATCATTTCTGTCAGTAGCAATCATGATTAAACATGATTAAACAATGTTGATAAGGGGATGTTAGCTAACTTCGCTAGGTAGGCCTACGTTGGTAGGAGAAAAAGTACATTAGTTCTACTTACCACCGTTTAACCAACTATATAGTTTCTACCGGCAGCTTCCAACGTAAACATATCAGCTAAACTGTGTACCGGTGAAGTGCCAAAAATCTCCCCCCTGCCAGAATTCTCACTCCCCCCCTCGCGTTCTTCATTGCTGCGACTTGCTTGCTAGTTGAGATTTCTGCCATTCACTCAGTTTAGCCTATATTTCACTGATCTTAGTAGCATAAAGCATTTTTGTCTACATTTTTCGGTTTCGCTATTTGTTTCAAGTGTATGTGGCGGTTCTAACTTGTATGGCGCCCTGGGGGAACCCCCGCTTCAGCGCCCGCATCGCCCGCACATGGGGGCGGACGCCAACATGCCGCCCTGGGCGGCTGTCCAAGTCGCCCGTACATAAATCCGCTACTGATTTTGTATTAGTCTATATATAAATCTCATTGCCAATATTCGTCATCTCTCCCATGGCTTATTCGACTAGTTTTTTTGAAAGTGTAAGGATAATAATTCAGCCATAGTTGTCCTGAAATGTGTATTGCTTGCCAATATTTTACTCCCTCTGTTTAATAACACACATATATCAATTATTAATTTCGGTTTCCTATCCTGACGTGAAGTTTGTTCCTTAGAAAGTATTTGACTCAGATCTGTGGCACAGAAAGTATTTGACTCTAGCCACAAAATTAAGAAAACTAGAACGGGTGGGGAGAATTCTGGCACGGAGAGATTTTCGGGTCAACACCGGCAAATGCGCCCTCCTGCTGCTTGATAGGCAGAGTCGACAAAGTTTGAGAAATGATCAGAAATTAACATAAACCCCTCATACTTGTCAGGCAACGCTTAATTTGTAAATCCGGAGCTTTAGAACAAAAAATGAGTCGGAGAGGGGGGTGACCTGGGGAGCTCTGAGGTACCAGAACGCATGCGGGGGGAACAAATCCCCTTTATAATAAAGCATTGCTGCATATCATCGGATTTGCGTAGTGGTATCGAGCAGTAGAGTAGAGACACTAACAGAAGTTACACACATGGGAACATTTTAGTAGCCTGGGGTCCAGGAACATTTTAGTAGCCTGGGGTCCAGGAACATTTTAGTAGCCTGGGGTCCAGGAACATTTTAGTAGCCTGGGGTCCAGGAACATTTTAGTAGCCTGGGGTCCAGGAACATTTTAGTAGCCTGGGGTCCAGGAAAAATGTGGAGTTTTATGACTGCAGACTTTGGCAGAATATTTTTTAATACCGCACAAATTATCGAAATGACAGGCTACACTAACAAACTGAGAATCTGAGATACGTAAAAACGACCATGAATCTATCAATAGCATTGGCCTAGATATGTGGAGACATACTGTAGGCTACAATATGAGGAAGGAAATTATAGTCCTGAAAATGCAATCCAGTTTTACTGACTCACCCACTGATTGCGGGGGTCACTCTCTGGTGAAGGCCGATGCGTTCCAGCCAAAAGCCTATATCTCGCTCTTATCAAATATTTTGTTCACCTACAGCAGACAGATAAGAGTCTTCTCTTTTCAGCAGGAGCCATTTTGTCTGCATGCTGTGACAGGGTTGCCACACGTTTATGACTAGGCTATGCCGGTATTGGGCTACACACAATCCACAGCTAGGCAACTATTGATCCTCTGTTTCTAAACTGCAGGCATTTTCATGGTGTAGTAAGTAGGCTATTCTGAATTATTTCCTTTCTTTCTGAACAGACAGCAATACTCACACAGCCATGGCAAAGCGTTGGTCTCAAATATAGATTACAATGTTTTGCAAACCATAAACCTGGGGCAGCCCAACCCAAATCAACTCTTAGAATATCAGGCCCAGGCTGAAAATTAACGCAGAGGCAACTCGAATGAACTTTTATGTATTTTATTCAAACTGTTACATTGTAAAGCTTGACAATTATTTTAGTAGGGGAGTCTAGCTATATCATTAATTGAAAAAACCATAAACAGAATGAAATATTGCAGATTGTACCTTTTACATTTTATAATTTTTATAAACATACTTGATTTAGTAACACCTTTCTTCATTTACAAATAGCAATGCATCCAATCCATTGAATAACGTTTTTTATACAAACTGTGTAGATATTGTTAATGTTGTAAATGACTATTGTAGCTGGAAACGGCAGATTTTTTTATGGAATATCTACATAGGCGTGTGGAGGCCTATTATCAGCAACCATCACTCTT
Source organism: Salvelinus namaycush (assembly GCF_016432855.1). NCBI lineage: Eukaryota > Metazoa > Chordata > Actinopteri > Salmoniformes > Salmonidae > Salvelinus > Salvelinus namaycush. The sequence continues at coordinate 44,299,572 of NC_052324.1, read as the reverse complement.
GTGTTCCAATGGCACGTTGTGTTAGCTAATACAAGTGGCCAGAAATGGCCAGAAACAAGAAACTTTCTTCTGAAACTCGTCAGTCTATTCTTGTTCTGAGAAATGAAGGTTATTCCAATGCGAAAAATTGCCAAGAAACTGAAGATCTCGTACAGCGCTGTGTACTACTCCCTTGACAGAACAGCGCAAGCTGGCTCTAACCAGAATAGAAAGAGTAGTGGGAGGCCCCGGTGCACAACTGAGCAAGAGGATAAGTACATTAGAGTGTCTAGTTTGAGAAACAGACTCCTCACAAGTCCTCAACTGGCAGCTTCAGTAAATAGTACTTGCAAAACACCAGTCTCAACGTCAACAGTGAAGAGGCGACTCCGGGATGCTGGCCTTCTAGGCAGAGTTTCTCTGACCAGTGTCTGTGTTCTTTTGCCCATCTTAATATTACATTTTTATTGGCCAGTCTGAGATATGGCTTTTTCTTTGCAACTCTCTCCCCCAGACACCCAAAGTTGTGCCCCTGTTGTAATGAATAATGTGGAAATTGAGCAAGTTTATGAGACTAAACTGCTTGGAGTAATGTTGGATTGTAAACTGTCATGGTCAAAACATATTGATGCAGCAGTAGCTAAGATGGGGAGAGGTGTGTCCATAATAAAGCGCTGCTCTGCCATCTTAACCACACTATCAACAAGGCAGGTCCTACATGCCCTGGTTTTGTCTCACCTGGACTACTGTTCAGTCGTGTGGTCAGGTACCATAAAAAGGGACTTTACAACTGGCCCGAATAGCCCAGCACAGCTGGCCCTTAAATGTACATGTAGAGCTAACATTAATAATATGCATGTCAATCTCTAATTGCTCAAAGTAGAGGAGAGATTGACTTCATCACCACTTGTTTTTATAAGAAGTATTGACATGTTGAATGCACCGAGCTGTCTGTTTAAACTACTAGCACACAGCTCAGACACCCATGCATACCCGACAAGACATGCCACCAGGGGTCTTTCCACAGTACCCAAATCCAGATCAGACTATGGGAGGCGCACAGTACTACATGGAACTCTATTCCACATCAAGTAGCCCACGCAAGCAGAAAAATCTGAAAAATACCCTGATAAAAATACATCTTATGGAACAGCGAGGACTGTGAACAAGACGGAGGCCTCCTTACTGTCCTTAGAATTTCTAAGCAAACAGCTGGAGGCAGGGCTTTCTCCTATAGAGCTCCATTTTTATGGAATGGTCTGCCTACCCATGTGAGAGACGCACACTCGGTCTCGAACTTTAAGTTTTTATTGAAGACTCATCTCTTCAGTAGGTCCTATGATTGAGTGTAGTCTGGCCCAGGGGTGTGAAGGCACTGGAGCGACGAACCGCCCTTGGTTCCCCTTTCTCCCCTCTCCACCTCTTACTGGTGCTCTTCCATGCCGTCCCTAGGAGGGGTGTGTCACTTGAGTGGGTTGAGTCACTGACGTGATCTTCCTGTCCGGTTTGGCGCCCCCCTCGGGTTCGTGCCGTGGGGGAGGTCTTCGTGGGCTGTACTCAGCCTTGTCTGAGGGTAGTAGGTTGGTGGTTGAAGATATCCCTGTGTGGGGGGCTGTGCCTCGGCAAAGTAGGTGGAGTTATTTCCTGCCTGTTTGGCCTTGTCCGGGGGTATCATCGGACAGGGCCACAGTGTCTCCCGACCCCTCCTGTCCCAGCCTCCAGTATTTATGTTGCAATAGTTTATGTGTCGGGGGGCTAGGGTCAGTCTGTTATATCTGGAGTATTTCTCATGTCTTATCCGGTGTCCTGTGTGAATTTAAGTATGCTCCCTCTAATTTTCTCTCTCTCTTTTTTCTCTCTTTTTCTCTCTCTTTCTCTTTCTCTCTCTTGGAGGACCGGAGCCATAGGACCATGCCTCAGGACTACCTGGCCTGATGACTCCTTGCCATCCCCAGTCCACCTGGTCATGCTGCTGCTCCAGTTTCAACTGTTCTGCCTGCGGCTATGGAACCCTGACCTGTTCACTGGACGTGCTACCTTGTCCTGGACCTGCTGTTTTGGACTCTCTCTCTACCGCACCTGCTGTCTCTAACGCTGAATGATCGGCTATGAAAAGCCAACTGACATTTACTCCTCAGGTGCTGACCTGTTGCACCCTCTACAACCACTGTGATTATTGTTATCTGACCTTGCTGGTCATCCATGAACGTTTGAACATCTTGGACATGTTCTGTTATAATCTCCACCCGGCAGAGCCAGAAGATGACTGGCCACCCCTCAGCGCCTGGTTCCTCTCTAGGTCTCTTCCTAGGTTCTGGCGTTTCTAGGGAGTTTTTCCTAGCCACCATGCTTCTACATCTGCATTGCTTGCTGTTTGGGGTTTTAGGCTGGGTTTCTGTACAGCACTTTGTGACATCGGCTGATGTAAAAAGGGCTTTATATATAAATGTGATTGAAGAGTCTCACACACAGGTACAAACACACATACAAATACACATAACATACACACTATACACACACGCCAACCTGAATAGTGTTGTAGTAGAGTAGTCGCCGAGGAGCACATACTTAATGTATTGTGAAATCTGTTAACTAGCTCGCTATAGCAATCAGCTTGGGCCGTTTCCATATACATTTTACACTTACATTTTAGTCATTTAGCAGACGTTCTTATCCAGAGCGACTTACTCTGTGCATTCATCTTAAGATAGCAAGGTGAGACAACCACATATCACAGGCATAGAAAGTAATTTTTTCCTCAATGTATCTGTCAGTAGAGTCAAAGCTAGAGGGGGTGGGGTAATGTGCAAATGCTGGTTAAGAATTATATATTTTTTATCGGTAGAAACAAGACAAAGCAACCAACTAGTTAGCTGACTATATACAGCTAAACACTGCAACTATTTCCATGAGCGCAATCATTAAGCTCCACCGCTGATGTGCTTGCCTATACCAACCAAGTTATCATGACATGACAGGATTTGCTAATCTGAGAGATATTCCCCAAGTTTCACAGCATCAAACATCGGCAACAGCCATGCAGACAGCTTGTTAGCAAGTTAGTTTTGCGATATTGACACAGATATTATTGTAATACTATTAATAATATTATATATTACTGTGATATTACCGTAATTGAAAAAGAAAGGCCATCGACGGCCACTATGTCTAAGTAGTTTATGAACTTAAGTCCATGGTAATGAATTCAGTCGTGCAACTGACTAGGCATCCCCTTTCCATAAAGTCTACTAATCTCAAGTCTGAATCAGGCCCATGTTGAGGTGAAAGCATGTGACATTGGTCACCAGTCTGGTTAAGACTAGCCCTACGGAGCTTGCCATCAAGTATACCGTTATTAATAAGAGTACAGTTATTTTAACATGCTCCGTCTTTTTGTATGTGCTGCGTCTCAATCCGTCGCATCCGTCGAATGACCCCTGTAGCGTCCGAATGACCCCTCTATGGAAAGATGAGACTAACCCGAACACGAGGGTGTTCAAGCGTCAGGGGACTCATCTGAAGTCGGTACACCCGATCTGCCAACTTCTGTCTGTTGTATCCGAACAGTTTGGGCTACACACTAATATGACCCCACCGTTGAAAGGTGAGACTCTCTTGTTTTGCTCTAGGATGCCCACAAGGCTCGTCTGAAGGTACCAGTTAAAAAAAGTAATGGAGGCCTTCAGAGTGGCGCAGCATTTCGTCTAAGGTGAGATATCCACCACAGCATTATATTTCTGCTAAATGTTCATTGCTAGCGTGCGAGGCCAAGAGTGCATGGCGGTTTGTTTCAATCGTGCAGGGATAAAATCCCCCCCCCCCCCCCCCCCCCCCCCGGAGTCAGCCCCAGGTCTTCAGGGCTGAGCCCCGGATGTTCTGAATGTCTAGTGACATCCCTGATGCCAAGCGACACGTCTGGAGGAAACCTGGCACCATCTCTACGGTGAAGCATGGTGGTGGCAGCATCATGCTGTGGGGATATTTTTCAGCGGCAGGGACTGGGAGACTAGTCAGGATCGAGGGAAAGATGAACGGAAAAAGGACAGAGAGATCCTTGATGAAAACCTGCTCAAGAGCGCTCAGGACCTCAGGCTGGGGCAAAGGTTCACCTTCAACAGGACAACGACCCTAAGCACACAGACAAGACAACGCAGGAGTGGCTTCGGGACAAGTCTCTGAATGTCCTTGAGGGGCCCAGCCAGAGCTCGGACTTGAACCCAATCAATCATCTCTGGAGAGACCTGAAAATAGCTGTGCAGTGACTCTCCCCATTCAACCTGACAGAGCTTCAGCTTCTGCTGAAAAGAATGGGAGAAACTCCCCAAATACAGGTATGCCAAGCTTGTAGCGTCATACCCAAGAAGACTCGAGGCTGTAATAGCTGCCAAAGGTTCTTCAACAAAGTACTGAGTAAAGGGTCTGAATACTTATGTAAAACCTTTTTTAAATTAGCAAAAAAAAATTAAAACCGTTTTCGCTTTGTCATTATAGGGGTATTGTGTGTAGATTGATGAGGGGGAAAAAAGATTGAATCCATTTTAGAATAAGACTCTAACGTAACAAAATGTGGAAAAAGTGAATGGTTCTGAATACTTTCCGAATGCGCTGTACCGTCACTAAACCTACGGCAAAGGTTTTGGTGATGTTCTGGCATGTCTGCCTATAGGCTGTGGAAAGAGTTCGATTTTTCAGACCTGGTGATAAGAGAATTTATATGCTTAAAGGTAATGACTAAACAATTCCACCCTGAAACGTAATTATTACATTATGTAACAGATATAATGAATAATTAGTCAAACGTTACTATTAGTAATCATTCGATTCTGTAACATGTATAATGAATTAGAATGGTAAACTTCATTGTGACTAAGAAGAGACCGAGCACAATTAAACTGTGTATGACCTGACCTGGCTAGAACTCTGAGAAACTTACGATAGGACAGGGAGTCCTTTCAAGGTTCCTCTAATCTCGGGGGGAATGGAACTACCGGCTTGGTAGTGATAAACAGTGGATACAACTCACCTACTGTTCGTGTGTATGTATGTGCGTAGGATATCTACTGTTTGTGTGGAGGTATGTGCTTAAGTAGGGAGTGAGTTTATTATTCACTGGTAACTGGTAACATGAGTCAGAAACCTGCTCTCTTGTGAAATCAAACGTCTCGGGGCTTTCAGATGTTCAGTAATATGAACCACAACTATTCACTGCACATCTGGACACTTTTCCCCCATTATTACTTAGCAGTCAAAATCCATGATGACAAAATGATTAACATACGATAAGAATACTGGAACTGACTCAACGCATGGCAATAGCCATAATACATTATTTTAGGATTGGAGCCTCGGTTGGATTCCTTCCACAAATCTTGACAGTGGAAAGAATCTTTACTTAATATTTTCTATAACAGCAAATACAGCAGCAAACTGATTTGAACATTTTCAAGATGCGTGACCCTGGTACGGCAAACAGAAAGAGAAAGCCATGGACACAGCAGTGTGTCTTCCTAGATCTACGTGCTGGTTTTGGCAGGAACAAAGTATCCTAAAAAGAGGCAAGGAGATAGGATGTGAGGAATCGAGATGAATCGAGACAGAGCCACTTATTAGGGATGTTGCTGCCTTTCTAGTTTCCTCATTACCTTGTGTCTCTTCCTTCTTTTTCAGCATCTCAAACACAACAGTCCGTAGCTCATCTACTGGCTGAAGGAGAGGATGGGGAGAGGAAATCTATATCTATGCCTCTTCAAACAGGGACAACACCTCCAGAGAGAGGTAGGGATGAGAGGTAGGGATGAGAGGTAGGGACGAGAGGTAGGGATGAGAGGTAGTGATGAGAGGTAGGGATGAGAGGTACTGTAGTGATGAGAAGTAGGGATGAGAGGTAGGGACGAGAGGTAGGGATGAGAGGTAGGGTTGAAAGGTAGGGACGAGAGGTAGGGATGAGAGGTAGTGACGAGAGGTAGGGATGAGAGGTAGGGATGAGAGGTAGGGATGAGAAGTAGGGACGAGAGGTAGGGATGAGAGGTAGGGATGAGAAGTAGGGATGAGAGGTAGGGATGAGAGGTAGGGACGAGAGGTAGGGACGAGAGGTAGTGACGAGAGGTAGGGATGAGAGGTAGCGATGAGAGGTAGGGATGAGAGGTAGGGACGAGAGGTAGCGACGAGAGGTAGGGACGAGAGGCAGGGACGAGAGGTAGGGATGAGAGGTAGTGATGAGAGGTAGTGATGAGAGGTACTGTAGTGATGAGAGGTAGTGATGAGAGGTAGGGATGAGAGGTAGGGATGAGAGGTAGGGATGAGAGGTAGTGATGAGAGGTACTGTAGTGATGAGAGGTAGCGATGAGAGGTAGGGATGAGAAGTAGGGACGAGAGGTAGGGACGAGAGGTAGGGACGAGAGGTAGGGACGAGAGGTAGGGACGAGAGGTAGGGATGAGAGGTAGTGATGAGAGGTAGGGATGAGAGGTACTGTAGTGATGAGAGGTAGTGATGAGAGGTACTGTAGTGATGAGAGGTAGTGATGAGAGGTAGGGATGAGAGGTAGGGATGAGAGGTAGGGATGAGAGGTACTGTAGTGATGAGAGGTAGTGATGAGAGGTACTGTAGTGATGAGAGGTAGTGATGAGAGGTAGGGATGAGAGGTAGGGATGAGAGGTAGGGATGAGAGGTAGGGACGAGAGGTAGGGATGAGAGGTACTGTAGTGATGAGAGGTAGTGATGAGAGGTAGGGATGAGAGGTAGGGATGAGAGGTAGGGATGAGAGGTAGGGACGAGAGGTAGGGATGAGAGGTACTGTAGTGATGAGAGGTAGTGATGAGAGGTACTGTAGTGATGAGAGGTAGTGATGAGAGGTACTGTAGTGATGAGAGGTAGGGATGAGAGGAAGGGATGAGAGGTAGGGATGAGAGGTAGGGATGAGAGTTAGGGATGAGAGGTACTGTAGTGATGAGAGGTAGGGATGAGAAGTAGGGACGAGAGGTAGGGACGAGAGGTAGGGACGAGAGGTAGTGATGAGAGGTAGGGATGAGAGGTACTGTAGTGATGAGAGGTAGGGATGAGAGGTAGGGATGAGAGGTAGGGATGAGAGGTAGGGACGAGAGGTAGGGACAAGAGGTACTGTAGTGATGAGAGGTAGTGATGAGAGGTACTGTAGTGATGAGAGGTAGTGTAGTGATGAGAGGTAGGGATGAGAAGTAGGGACGAGAGGTAGGGACGAGAGGTAGGGACGAGAGGTAGTGATGAGAGGTAGGGATGAGAGGTACTGTAGTGATGAGAGGTAGGGATGAGAGGTAGGGATGAGAGGTAGGGATGAGAGGTAGTGATGAGAGGTAGTGATGAGAGGTACTGTAGTGATGAGAGGTAGTGATGAGAGGTACTGTAGTGATGAGAGGTAGTGATGAGAGGTAGGGATGAGAGGTACTGTAGTGATGAGAGGTAGTGATGAGAGGTAGGGTTGAGAGGTAGGGATGAGAGGTAGGGATGAGAAGTAGGGACGAGAGGTAGGGATGAGAGGTAGGGATGAGAAGTAGGGACGAGAGGTAAGGATGAGAGGTAGGGATGAGAGGTAGGGACAAGAGGTAGGGATGAGAGGTAGGGTTGAGAGGTAGGGATGAGAGGTAGGGTTGAAAGGTAAGGTTGAGAGGTAGGGATGAGGAGAGAGAAGGAGTATGTTATACCTGAAACTAGGGACTCGGGATAAGTAGATAAGATTGACAATATTACCACAATATGATAATTAATCCCTGTCCAGAAACAACACTACGTACTTTAATTAGATCTAAAATAATTGGATAGGTGTAAACAGCATGGCTGTAGCCCCATCTTGCCTTCTGATAGGTGGAATATTCTGTTCCTGGCAGATCTACAGCAGCTAGGCCCTAGTCTAAGGGGTAGGATCTAGAGGCTGTTTGTGAACCAGGGCCCAGAGAGAGACACCATGGACACTGATGACCATCAGGCGGGGTCAGAGGCAAAGGGTTGCTGGGTTGTGTCTGTGGTTGTCACGGCGTGAGTGAAATCTAACATCAGTCAGCTGTACCTCTCCCTCATCAATGGTTGTGTCCCAAATGATACTGTCCTCCCTACGAGGGCTCTAGTCAACAGTAGTGCACTAGGTATGGAATCAGGTTCCATTTGGGACAGAGGGGAAGTGATACTGCTGATAAAACATTAAATACAGGCTATATAAAACTGTGTCTAAAATGTCACCCTATTCCCTATATAGCACACAACTTTTGACCACTACTGCTCAATATGAGTGTACTATGTAGGGAATAGGGTGCCATATGGGATACAAACATACAGGCCCTCCTCTCTCCTGATCCCTGACCTGATTACTCAGACAGTTCTGAGTGTAAAGGGCGTTCTGAAACTTGATGATGGGGAGGAAGTTGTGGTTTAGTCCACTCATATTTGACGTGTTTGAAATATTGTACTTGAACGCTCATTGCCATCAGAAAGATATCATTGTCAGATGGGTGATTGTCAAGATATGGATGACTAGATGTTCATGATAGTGAGGGGATCAGGTTAGGAATTTAGCCTAGACACTGGGGATCAACTTTCCTACTTATGCAATTGCTGAATAAGAGTTGGCTAGAATTCATGTGTTTGAAATTAAGCAAGCATTACTACATATTGTTGGGAATAAGGTGTCAAATGGGACAGCCATGATGTCATGGCAGTGGCACATCAGCGACTATAGAATAGTTGTTATCATTGTGTGTAAACATAAACACCAGAGTGGCATGAGAGAAATCCACATTGTCAGGAAATCTATAATGTTGTTCGAAGCAGATCGACTTTTCAGATTTTGAGTGGGCTTGGCTTTAACAAAGCGTTTGACTTTTTTCTTGACAACCTTTGTATCAGAGTCTATAGACAAAGCCCTGGGGCTTGTTTCTTAATCAAGCGGGCCCTGGATAGGGTCTTGAATGAGAGTGGGAGAAATTTGAACTTTAACGTCCTTGCTATGGGTGTTAATTCCTGCGGACCTGGTGTCCGGTAATTCCCCGTCTAGTCCTTGTAACTTATCTTTTACCCTTTTCTCAAATTGTTCTCGCTTTAGTTCTTCCCGTAGTGGAACTTCTGGAGAACATTGGTCTACGTTTTGATCGTCCTTCAACCCTTTGTTACCCTTGTGCTCTGACACTTTTTGTGGGTTGAGTGCAGGAACGTAGCGAACAGGTCGATTGTAGCGGTAGTCATGTTGATGGCGACGTACTTTACAGTTATTTTGACCACGGAGGTTATTGGAATCATGGTTTCGTGATAGAAACTGTTGTTGTGCGTCATCTCTCAACGCTCCAATACCTGATAATGCACCCTCTAACTGGAGTGAGTGCTCCTGGTCAAACTTCAAAACCGAGTGGTCAGGGCTCTTAGCGTTGTGAACTTTTGATGCCTCAAAAGCTGTGCTTGCAAGCTCTCTGAGTTGTAAGATAGGCAAGCCAACGTGGGCTGCAGGGCCCAAGTAGGTAATGAAGGTGGGATACATGTTCGACAGGAACATTTGTTTAAATGGTAACAGGTCTTCCATTCTTGTTTCAGTGAGTAGGCCAAAGTAAGCTAAAAGAAGCCTATGATAGTAAGCTTGTGGGTGTTCGTTCCAAGCTTGTTTAACGGTGTTAGCCAGTGAGCTATCGTGTTTGCGAGTCGCAGAACCACTGAATTCTAATTTCAAAGCTGTGGCAAGTTTAGCGTAGTCATTTAGCACGTGTTGCTGTTGTAGACGAATGAACCTTGTCACGTATCTATTTGACGTTCGCTTCAACTGGTAAACCCTGTCAGAAGCCGTAGCATTCGGGTAGCCATCCAACGCGTCCTCTATGTCAGCTAGGAACGTCTAAGTATCGTTTGGCTGACCTGGAACGGGGTCAAAGGTGGGGAAATTCTTGACGAGTTTGTCAAGGTATTCCGCGCCAAGCGGGCGGAGAGGGTTGGCTTCATCCTGTGGAGAGATTGGGGCCGAAATGCCAAGAGGAGAAGCCAAGCCTTGTTGTTGTTGGCCAAGAGGCGCAATATTACTCAGTGCCGAATGGCCAAGAGGAGAAGACTGAGTGACACATGAGGGAGGCAAGGTCTGAAACCTATCGTCTTTACTCCTGTGAGTACAGGGCTCCGGTTGCTTGGATGGGTAGTCACGCTGTAGAGCGTGACCATTCTGGACTTCCTACAGATGGTACCTAAGGGTGGTATTGCAGAGTCCACTTGAGTGCTTAGAGTACTGATTTTGGACATGTGAGTGTCACACCTGCTCCTTTCGGTCTCATACTTATCTGTCAGGGTTTGCAGATAGAGGTCTCGAGTACAGAGCGAGAGATTCAGTGATGAGATTTCCTCCGCTTGCTTAGAAATCAATATTTCCATCTTCATCACCTGAGTTCATCGTTCATTTGGTCAGCGACTTCAGTGAGTTCTGCTGATTAGTCATCCAACTTTGTCATTGTGTTCATTAACTGATCGTCTGGTCTGCAGCGTTTTGAGGAGAACCGTGTTACTTTGAGTAACATTCAACAAAACAGCATGCATGTTATCAAGTTGAGCGCTCCTGTTTGTAGATAACTCTTCAGATTTATCTAGTTTGGCGTGGACATCATCGTATTTAGTTTTGGCTAAATCGAGTTGTTCCTGTAGCACATGATTTTGTTCCTGTAGAAGACGATTTTGTTGAAGAGCTTGTGCTTGTTCATCGTCATACGTTTTTGCAATTAAATTAAATTGTTCAGTTTTCAAGCGCAGCTCCATAGCTAGCAGAATTTTTCCCTTTTCTGCATTTGTCATTGGTTTCCCGGTTCTCTCCACCTGTCCCTTTATGTCTACCATTACCTGCTCGTGCTTCAGCTGTGCACTGCGGTATTGGACAGATGCCAATCTCGGATGGCAAGACATCAGGGCTAGACTGGAGAGAACTTTTACGAGGCCTGCGCCCAATGGTTGATTTTGGGAAACGTTGTTGTCTGCTTTTCCACTAATGGCATAATTAGGGTTGGAATCGCTGCTGAGGTCAGAGATCAATCCATTTACGGGTGGAGGTTCACTAATTAGCGGGCGAGTGGGGACTACCCCCTCTGATAGCTTGCACATTATTAGAACATTTGAAAGGAAAAATGTTTTTCCTAATTTTCCAAATTTGGGTTTTGGAATATGTTGGGATCTGCAAAGACGATTTTAATCTATTTATAGACTTTAATGAACCATCAGTACTGGACAGTACTGTGGGAGTTGGACGTGAATGAATTTGCAAAAGCAAATTGAAGTAATCAATGATAATTATTAATCATACATGGATAGGCTATCTGGGAATAGTTCACCCGATTTGGATGTACAGTTGAAGTCAGAAGTTTACATACACCTTAGCCAAATACATTTAAACTCAGTTTTTCACAATTCCTGACATTTAATCCTAGTAAAAATTCACTGTCTTAGGTCAGTTAAGATCACCACTTTATTGTCAGAATGTGATATGTCAAAATAATAGTAGAGAGATGTCACGACTCCGACCGAGGCAGGCTCTACTTCCCGTTCGGGTGGCGCTCGGCGGTCGTCGTCACCGGCCTATTAGCTGCCACTGATCCTTTTCTCCCCCTCCCTATGTGTTTATTGGTTACACCTGTTTTGTATTTGTTGGTAATTAGTTGGGCTTATCAGTCAGCCGGCCCGCCCGTTTCTTTGTGCGGGATTGTTAGTTGGTAAGCGTGGTGTTTGTGTCTTCCGTGTATGTAGTTGTGCCACACGGGACTGTTTGTCGGTTAGATTCTCTTTTGCTGTTTTGTTTTGTTTAGTGTTCAGTTTAATTGTTAATAAAACATGGACACTTTCCACTCTGCGTTTTGGTCCGATCCCTACACCTCCTCTTCTGACGAAGACGAGGAAATCTGCCGTAACAAGATAATTATTTATTTCAGCTTTTATTTCTATCATCACATTCCCAGTGGGTCAGAAGTTTACTTACACTCAATTAGTATTTGGTAGCATTTCCTTTAAATTGTTTAACTTGGGTCAAACGTTTCGGGTAGCCTTCCACAAGCTTCCCACAATAAGATGGGTGAATTTTGGCCCATTACTCCTGACAGAGCTGGGGTAACTGAGTCAGGTTTGTAGGCCTCCTTGCTCACACACACTTTTTCAGTTCTGCCCACAAATGTTCTATAGGATTGAGGTCAGGGCTTTGTGATGGCCACTCCAATACCTTGACTTTGTTGTCCTTAATCCATTTTGCCACAACTTTGGAAATATGCTTGGGGTCATTGTTCATTTGGAAGACCCATTTGCGACCAAGCTTTAACTTCCTGACTGATGTCTTGAGATGTTGCTTCAATATATCCACGTATTTTTCCTCCCTCATGAAGCCATCTATTTTGTGAAGTGCACCAGTCCCTCCTGCAGCAAAGCACCCCCACAACATGATGCTGCCACCCCCGTGCTTCACGGTTGGGATGGTGTTCTTTGGCTTGCAAGCCTCCCCCTTTTTCCTCCAAACATAACGATGGTCATTATGGCCAAACAGTTCTATTTTTGTTTCATCAGACCAGAGGACATTTCTCCAAAATGTACGATCTTTGTCCCAATGTGCATTTGCAAACCTTAGTCAGTTTTTTTATGTCGGTTTTGGAACAGTGGCTTCTTCCTTGCTGAGCGGCCTTTCAGGTTATGTCGATATAGGACTCGTTTTACTGTGGATATAGATACTTCAGTACCTGTTTCCTTCAGCATCTTCACAAGGTCTTTTGCTGTTGTTCTGGGATTGATTTGCACTTTTCGCACCAAAGTACGTTCATCTCTAGGAGACAGAACGCGTCTCCTTCCTGAGCGGTATGGCGGCTGCGTGATCCCATGGTGTTTATACTTGCGTACTATTGTTTGTACAGACGAACGTGGTACCTTCAGCCGTTTTAAAATTGCTCCTAAGGATGAACCAGATTTGAAGGTCTACAATTTTTTTTCTGAGGTCTTGGCTGATTTCTTTTGATTTTCCTATGATGTCAAGCAAAGAGGCGCTGAGTTTGAAGGAAATACACTGTCACGTTCCTGACCTTATTTCCTTTGTTTAGTCTTGTTTAGTTGGTCAGGACGTGAGCTGGGTGGGCATTCTATGTTATGTGTTTCTATGTTGGGTTCATTGTTATCTAGCCTGATATGGTTCTCAATCAGGGGCAGGTGTTTTACGTTTCCTCTGATTGAGAACCATATTAAGGTAGGCTGTTCTCACTGTTTGTTTGTGGGTGATTGTTGCTGTGTCTGTGTTTGTTCACCACACGGTACTGTTTCGTTTCGTTCGTTTTGTTCCTGTTCGTGCGTTCATGTTTTGTGTTCTCAAGTTCAGGTCTGTTAACGTCGGTTTCTTATGTTGTATTTTGTCAAGTGTTCTTCGTGTTCGTCTTTATCAAATAAATCATTATGTATTCACACTACGCTGCGCTTTGGTCCGATCCTTGCTCCTCCTCAGACGAGGAGGAAGACGAGCGTTACATACATCCACAGATACACCTCCATTTGACTCAAAGGATGTCAATTAGCCTAACAGAAGCTTCTAAAACCATCACATAATTTTCTGGAATTTTCCAAGCTGTTTAAAGGCACAGTCAACTTAGTGTATGTAAACTTCTGACCCACTGGAATTGTGATACAGTGAATGATAAGTGAAATAATCTGTCTGTAAACAATTGTTGGAAAATGACTTGTGTCATGCACAAAGTAGATGTCCTAACCGACTTGCCAAAACTATAATTTGTTAACAAGAAATGTATGGAGTGGTTGTATATGTAGACTTCTGACTTCAATTGTAAATACCCTCAAATTAAAGCTCATATTCATTATTAAATTTCAACTCCAATATGCTGTGGTAGAAAGCTAAAATAATAATATTAATAATTCGGTCATTGTCCAAATATTTATGGACCTGACTGTATCTCCCCTACTCACCCACTCCCCCTCCTGCTCCAGGCATCCTGGCTGACCTCGACTGAATGAAGAAAAGAAAGAGAGAGAAACACACAGAGAAAGAAAGGGCGAGAGATACACACAGAGAAAGAAAGGGCGAGAGATACACACAGAGAAAGAAAGGGCGAGAGATACACAGAAAGAGAGAGGAGAGATACACAGAGAAAGAAAGAAGAGAGATACAGAGAAAGAAAGAAGAGAGATACATAGAGACAGAGAGGGGAGAGATACAGAGAGAAAGAGAGGGGAGAGATACAGAGAGAAAGAGAGGGGAGAGATACATAGAGAAAGAGAGGGGAGAGATACAGAGAGAAAGAGAGGGGAAAGATACAGAGAGAAAGAGAGGGGAGAGATACATAGAGAAAGAGAGGGGAGAGATACATAGAGAAAGAGAGGGGAGAGATAAAGAGAGGGGAAAGATACAGAGAGAAAGAGATGGGAGAGATACAGAGAGAAAGAGAGAGGAGAGATACAGAGAGAAAGAGAGGGGAGAGATAAAGAGAGGGGAAAGATACAGAGAGAAAGAGATGGGAGAGATACAGAGAGAAAGAGAGAGGACAGTTCAAGGGTAAGTAATACTACACTAGGCTCCCTGCCTATGAAAGAAATGATTATTTCCCATGGCTCTGGTATCCCAGCGCCCTCTCTGTACCTTGGCTTCTATATCTGACACTCAGTCGCCGTTCTTTCGGCTTCATACTGCGACGCCTTAAAGTGCCTGGTAATCACGACAGTTACGTCAGTGACCTTACTCAGATTTTCAGTAGGAGCTGTAACTGAGCTAGATGCTGGATGCTACATCCTGCATAGCATCCAGCTCAGAGTTACTACATCCTGCATAGCATCCAGCTCAGAGTTACTACATCCTGCATAGCATCCAGCTCAGAGTTACTACATCCTGCATAGCATTCGGCTCAGAGTTACTACATCCTGCATAGCATCCAGCTCAGAGTTACTACATCCTGCATAGCATCCAGCTCAGAGTTACTAAATCCTGCATAGCATCCAGCTCAGAGTTACTAAATCCTGCATAACATCCAGCTCAGAGTTACTAAATCCTGCATAGCATCCGGCTCAGAGTTACTACATCCTGCATAGCATCCGGCTCAGAGTTACTACATCCTGCATAGCATCCAGCTCAGAGTTACTACATCCTGCATAGCATCCGGCTCAGAGTTACTACATCCTGCATAGCATCCAGCTCAGAGTTACTACATCCTGCATAGCATCCAGCTCAGAGTTACTACATCCTGCATAGCATCCAGCTCAGAGTTACTACATCCTGCATAGCATCCGGCTCAGAGTTACTACATCCTGCATAGCATCCGGCTCAGAGTTACTACATCCTGCATAGCATTCAGCTCAGAGTTACTACATCCTGCATAGCATCCAGCTCAGAGTTACTACATCCTGCATAGCATTCGGCTCAGAGTTACTACATCCTGCATAGCATCCAGCTCAGAGTTACTACATCCTGCATAGCATCCGGCTCAGAGTTACTACATCCTGCATAGCATTCGGCTCAGAGTTACTACATCCTGCATAGCATTCAGCTCAGAGTTACTACATCCTGCATAGCATTCAGCTCAGAGTTACTACATCCTGCATAGCATTCAGCTCAGAGTTACTACATCCTGCATAGCATCCAGCTCAGAGTTACTAAATCCTGCATAGCATTCAGCTCAGAGTTACTACATCCTGCATAGCATCCAGCTCAGAGTTACTACATCCTGCATAGCATTCAGCTCAGAGTTACTACATCCTGCATAGCATTCAGCTCAGAGTTACTACATCCTGCATAGCATCCAGCTCAGAGTTACTAAATCCTGCATAGCATTCAGCTCAGAGTTACTACATCCTGCATAGCATCCAGCTCAGAGTTACTACATCCTGCATAGCATTCAGCTCAGAGTTACTACATCCTGCATAGCATCCAGCTCAGAGTTACTACATCCTGCATAGCATTCAGCTCAGAGTTACTACATCCTGCGTAGCATCCGGCTCAGAGTTACTACATCCTGCATAGCATCCAGCTCAGAGTTACTACATCCTGCATAGCATCCAGCTCAGAGTTACTACATCCTGCATAGCATCCAGCTCAGAGTTACTACATCCTGCATAGCATTCAGCTCAGAGTTACTACATCCTGCATAGCATCCGGCTCAGAGTTACTACATCCTGCATAGCATCCGGCTCAGAGTTACACTACCGTTCAAAAGTTTAGGATCAAGAAATGTCCTTGTTTTTGAAAGAAATGCAACATTTTTGTCAATTAAAATAACATCAAATTGATCAGAAATACAGTGTAGACATTGTTAATGTTGTAAATGACTATTGTAGCTGGAAACGGCTAATTTTTAATGGAATATCTACATAGGCGTACAGAGGCCCATTATCAGCAACCATCACTCCTGTCACTCCTGTGTTCCAATGGCACGTTGTGTTAGCTAATCCAAGTTTATCATTTTAAAAGGCTAATTGATCATTAGAAAACCCTTTTGCAATTATGTTAGCACAGCTGAAAACTGTTGTTCTGATTAAAGAAGCAATAAGGCCTTTAGACTAGTTGAGTATCTGGAGCATCAGCATTTGTGCGTTCGATTACAGGCTCAAAATGGCAAGAAACAAATAATTTTCTTCTAAAACTCGTCCATCTATTCTTGTTCTGAGAAATGAAGGCTATTCCATGCGAGAAATTGCCAAGAAACTGAAGATCTCGTACAACGCTGTGTACTACTCCCTTGACAGAACAGCGCAAACTGTCTCTAACCAGAATAGAAAGAGTAGTGGGAGGCCCCGGTGCACAACTGAGCAAGAGGATAAGTACATTAGAGTGTCTAGTTTGAGAAACAGACGCCTCACAAGTCCTCAACTGGCAGCTTCAGTAAATAGTACTTGCAAAACACCAGTCTCAACGTCAACAGTGAAGAGGCGACTCCGGGATGCTGGCCTTCTAGGCAGAGTTTCTCTGACCAGTGTCTGTGTTCTTTTACCCATCTTAATATTACATTTTTATTGGCCAGTCTGAGATATGGCTTTTTCTTTGCAACTCTCTCCCCCAGACACCCAAAGTTGTGCCCCTGTTGTAATGAATAATGTGGAAATTGAGCAAGTTTAGGAGACTAAACTGCTTGGAGTAATGCTGGATTGTAACCTGTCATAGTCAAAACATATTGATGCAGCAGTAGCTAAGATGGGGAGAGGTGTGTCCATAATAAAGCGCTGCTCTGCCATCTTAACCACACTATCAACAAGGCAGGTCCTACATGCCCTGGTTTTGTCTCACCTGGACTACTGTTCAGTCGTGTGGTCAGGTACCATAAAAAGGGACTTTACAACTGGCCCGAATAGCCCAGCACAGCTGGCCCTTAAATGTACATGTAGAGCTAACATTAATAATATGCATGTCAATCTCTAATTGCTCAAAGTAGAGGAGAGATTGACTTCATCACTACTTGTTTTTATAAGAAGTATTGACATGTTGAATGCACCGAGCTGTCTGTTTAAACTACTAGCACACAGCTCAGACACCCATGCATACCCGACAAGACATGCCACCAGGGGTCTTTCCACAGTACCCAAATCCAGATCAGACTATGGGAGGCGCACAGTACTACATGGAACTCTATTCCACATCAAGTAGCCCACGCAAGCAGAAAAATCTGAAAAATACCCTGATAAAAATACATCTTATGGAACAGCGAGGACTGTGAACAAGACGGAGGCCTCCTTACTGTCCTTAGAATTTCTAAGCAAACAGCTGGAGGCAGGGCTTTCTCCTATAGAGCTCCATTTTTATGGAATGGTCTGCCTACCCATGTGAGAGACGCACACTCGGTCTCGAACTTTAAGTTTTTATTGAAGACTCATCTCTTCAGTAGGTCCTATGATTGAGTGTAGTCTGGCCCAGGGGTGTGAAGGCACTGGAGCGACGAACCGCCCTTGGTTCCCCTTACTCCCCTCTCCACCTCTTACTGGTGCTCTTCCATGCCGTCCCTAGGAGGGGTGTGTCACTTGAGTGGGTTGAGTCACTGACGTGATCTTCCTGTCCGGTTTGGCGCCCCCCTCGGGTTCGTGCCGTGGGGGAGGTCTTCGTGGGCTGTACTCAGCCTTGTCTGAGGGTAGTAGGTTGGTGGTTGAAGATATCCCTGTGTGGGGGGCTGTGCCTCGGCAAAGTAGGTGGAGTTATTTCCTGCCTGTTTGGCCTTGTCCGGGGGTATCATCGGACAGGGCCACAGTGTCTCCCGACCCCTCCTGTCCCAGCCTCCAGTATTTATGTTGCAATAGTTTATGTGTCGGGGGGCTAGGGTCAGTCTGTTATATCTGGAGTATTTCTCATGTCTTATCCGGTGTCCTGTGTGAATTTAAGTATGCTCCCTCTAATTTTCTCTCTCTCTTTTTTCTCTCTTTTTCTCTCTCTTTCTCTTTCTCTCTCTTGGAGGACCGGAGCCATAGGACCATGCCTCAGGACTACCTGGCCTGATGACTCCTTGCCATCCCCAGTCCACCTGGTCATGCTGCTGCTCCAGTTTCAACTGTTCTGCCTGCGGCTATGGAACCCTGACCTGTTCACTGGACGTGCTACCTTGTCCTGGACCTGCTGTTTTGGACTCTCTCTCTACCGCACCTGCTGTCTCTAACGCTGAATGATCGGCTATGAAAAGCCAACTGACATTTACTCCTCAGGTGCTGACCTGTTGCACCCTCTACAACCACTGTGATTATTGTTATCTGACCCTGCTGGTCATCTATGAACGTTTGAACATCTTGGACATGTTCTGTTATAATCTCCACCCGGCAGAGCCAGAAGATGACTGGCCACCCCTCAGCGCCTGGTTCCTCTCTAGGTCTCTTCCTAGGTTCTGGCGTTTCTAGGGAGTTTTTCCTAGCCACCGTGCTTCTACATCTGCATTGCCAAGCGACACGTCTGGAGGAAACCTGGCACCATCTCTACGGTGAAGCATGGTGGTGGCAGCATCATGCTGTGGGGATATTTTTCAGCGGCAGGGACTGGGAGACTAGTCAGGATCGAGGGAAAGATGAACGGATAAAGGACAGAGAGATCCTTGATGAAAACCTGCTCAAGAGCGCTCAGGACCTCAGGCTGGGGCAAAGGTTCACCTTCCAACAGGACAACGACCCTAAGCACACAGACAAGACAACGCAGGAGTGGCTTCGGGACAAGTCTCTGAATGTCCTTGAGGGGCCCAGCCAGAGCTCGGACTTGAACCCAATCGATCATCTCTGGAGAGACCTGAAAATAGCTGTGCAGTGACTCTCCCCATTCAACCTGACAGAGCTTCAGCTTCTGCTGAAAAGAATGGGAGAAACTCCCCAAATACAGGTATGCCAAGCTTGTAGCGTCATACCCAAGAAGACTCGAGGCTGTAATAGCTGCCAAAGGTTCTTCAACAAAGTACTGAGTAAAGGGTCTGAATACTTATGTAAAACCTTCTTTTTTAAATTAGCAAAAAAAATTACAAACTGTTTTCGCTTTGTCATTATAGGGGTATTGTGTGTAGATTGATGAGGGGGAAAAAAGATTGAATCCATTTTAGAATAAGACTCTAACGTAACAAAATGTGGAAAAAGTGAATGGTTCTGAATACTTTCCGAATGCGCTGTACCGTCACTAAACCTACGGCAAAGGTTTTGCCTGCAATCTTCAGTTTCGAATCGTGATGTTCTGGTATGTCTGCCTATAGGCTGTGGAAAGAGTTCGATTTTTCAGACCTGGTGATAAGAGAATTTATATGCTTAAAGGTAATGACTAAACAATTCCACCCTGAAACGTAATTATTACATTATGTAACAGATATAATGAATAATTAGTCAAACGTTACTATTAGTAATCATTCGATTCTGTAACATGTATAATGAATTAGAATGGTAAACTTCATTGTGACTAAGAAGAGACCGAGCACAATTAAACTGTGTATGACCTGACCTGGCTAGAACTCTGAGAAACTTACGATAGGACAGGGAGTCCTTTCAAGGTTCCTCTAATCTCGGGGGGAATGGAACTACCGGCTTGGTAGTGATAAACAGTGGATACAACTCACCTACTGTTCGTGTGTATGTATGTGCGTAGGATATCTACTGTTTGTGTGGAGGTATGTGCTTAAGTAGGGAGTGAGTTTATTATTCACTGGTAACTGGTAACATGAGTCAGAAACCTGCTCTCTTGTGAAATCAAACGTCTCGGGGCTTTCAGATGTTCAGTAATATGAACCACAACTATTCACTGCACATCTGGACACTTTTCCCCCATTATTACTTAGCAGTCAAAATCCATGATGACAAAATGATTAACATACGATAAGAATACTGGAACTGACTCAACGCATGGCAATAGCCATAATACATTATTTTAGGATTGGAGCCTCGGTTGGATTCCTTCCACAAATCTTGACAGTGGAAAGAATCTTTACTTAATATTTTCTATAACAGCAAATACAGCAGCAAACTGATTTGAACATTTTCAAGATGCGTGACCCTGGTACGGCAAACAGAAAGAGAAAGCCATGGACACAGCAGTGTGTCTTCCTAGATCTACATGCTGGTTTTGGCAGGAACAAAGTATCCTAAAAAGAGGCAAGGAGATAGGATGTGAGGAATCGAGATGAATCGAGACAGAGCCACTTATTAGGGATGTTGCTGCCTTTCTAGTTTCCTCATTACCTTGTGTCTCTTCCTTCTTTTTCAGCATCTCAAACACAACAGTCCGTAGCTCATCTACTGGCTGAAGGAGAGGATGGGGAGAGGAAATCTATATCTATGCCTCTTCAAACAGGGACAACACCTTCAGAGAGAGGTAGGGATGAGAGGTAGGGATGAGAGGTAGGGACGAGAGGTAGGGATGAGAGGTAGTGATGAGAGGTAGGGATGAGAGGTACTGTAGTGATGAGAAGTAGGGATGAGAGGTAGGGACGAGAGGTAGGGATGAGAGGTAGGGTTGAAAGGTAGGGACGAGAGGTAGGGATGAGAGGTAGTGACGAGAGGTAGGGATGAGAGGTAGGGATGAGAGGTAGGGATGAGAAGTAGGGACGAGAGGTAGGGATGAGAGGTAGGGATGAGAAGTAGGGATGAGAGGTAGGGATGAGAGGTAGGGACGAGAGGTAGGGATGAGAGGTAGTGACGAGAGGTAGGGATGAGAGGTAGCGATGAGAGGTAGGGATGAGAGGTAGGGACGAGAGGTAGCGATGAGAGGTAGGGACGAGAGGCAGGGACGAGAGGTAGGGATGAGAGGTAGTGATGAGAGGTAGTGATGAGAGGTACTGTAGTGATGAGAGGTAGTGATGAGAGGTAGGGATGAGAGGTAGGGATGAGAGGTAGTGATGAGAGGTACTGTAGTGATGAGAGGTAGCGATGAGAGGTAGGGATGAGAGGTAGGGATGAGAGGTAGGGATGAGAAGTAGGGACGAGAGGTAGGGACGAGAGGTAGGGACGAGAGGTAGGGATGAGAGGTAGTGATGAGAGGTAGGGATGAGAGGTACTGTAGTGATGAGAGGTAGTGATGAGAGGTACTGTAGTGATGAGAGGTAGTGATGAGAGGTAGGGATGAGAGGTAGGGATGAGAGGTAGGGATGAGAGGTAGGGACGAGAGGTAGGGATGAGAGGTAGTGATGAGAGGTAGGGATGAGAGGTACTGTAGTGATGAGAGGTAGGGATGAGAGGTACTGTAGTGATGAGAAGTAGGGATGAGAGGTAGGGACGAGAGGTAGGGACGAGAGGTAGGGATGAGAGGTAGGGTTGAAAGGTAGGGACGAGAGGTAGGGATGAGAGGTAGTGACGAGAGGTAGGGATGAGAGGTAGGGATGAGAGGTAGGGATGAGAAGTAGGGACGAGAGGTAGGGATGAGAGGTAGGGATGAGAAGTAGGGACGAGAGGTAGGGATGAGAGGTAGGGACGAGAGGTAGGGATGAGAGGTAGTGACGAGAGGTAGGGATGAGAGGTAGGGATGAGAGGTAGGGACGAGAGGTAGGGATGAGAGGTAGGGACGAGAGGTAGGGACGAGATGTAGGGATGAGAGGTAGGGACGAGAGGTAGGGATGAGAGGTAGGGACGAGAGATAGGGATGAGAGGTAGCGATGAGAGGTAGGGATGAGAGGTAGGGACGAGAGGTAGCGATGAGAGGTAGGGACGAGAGGCAGGGACGAGAGGTAGGGATGAGAGGTAGTGATGAGAGGTAGTGATGAGAGGTACTGTAGTGATGAGAGGTAGTGATGAGAGGTACTGTAGTGATGAGAGGTAGTGATGAGAGGTAGGGTTGAGAGGTACTGTAGTGATGAGAGGTAAGGATGAGAGGTAGGGATGAGAGGTAGGGATGAGAGGTAGTGATGAGAGGTACTGTAGTGATGAGAGGTAGCGATGAGAGGTAGGGATGAGAGGTAGGGATGAGAAGTAGGGACGAGAGGTAGGGACGAGAGGTAGGGACGAGAGGTAGGGACGAGAGGTAGGGATGAGAGGTAGGGATGAGAGGTACTGTAGTGATGAGAGGTAGTGATGAGAGGTACTGTAGTGATGAGAGGTAGTGATGAGAGGTAGGGATGAGAGGTAGGGATGAGAGGTAGGGATGAGAGGTAGGGACGAGAGGTAGGGATGAGAGGTAGTGATGAGAGGTACTGTAGTGATGAGAGGTAGTGATGAGAGGTACTGTAGTGATGAGAGGTAGTGATGAGAGGTAGTGATGAGAGGTACTGTAGTGATGAGAGGTAGTGATGAGAGGTACTGTAGGGATGAGAGGAAGGGATGAGAGGTAGGGATGAGAGGTAGGGACGAGAGGTAGGGATGAGAGGTACTGTAGTGATGAGAGGTAGTGATGAGAGGTACTGTAGTGATGAGAGGTAGTGATGAGAGGTACTGTAGTGATGAGAGGTAGGGATGAGAGGTACTGTAGTGATGAGAGGTAGGGATGAGAAGTAGGGACGAGAGGTAGGGACGAGAGGTAGGGACGAGAGGTAGTGATGAGAGGTAGGGATGAGAGGTACTGTAGTGATGAGAGGTAGGGATGAGAGGTACTGTAGTGATGAGAGGTAGTGATGAGAGGTAGGGATGAGAGGTACTGTAGTGATGAGAGGTAGTGATGAGAGGTACTGTAGTGATGAGAGGTAGTGATGAGAGGTACTGTAGTGATGAGAGGTAGTGATGAGAGGTACTGTAGTGATGAGAGGTAGTGATGAGAGGTAGGGACGAGAGGTAGTGATGAGAGGTAGGGACGAGAGGTAGGGACGAGAGGTAGGGATGAGAGGTAGGGATGAGAGGTACTGTAGTGATGAGAGGTAGTGATGAGAGGTACTGTAGTGATGAGAGGTAGTGATGAGAGGTAGGGATGAGAGGTAGGGATGAGAGGTAGGGATGAGAGGTAGGGACGAGAGGTAGGGATGAGAGGTAGTGATGAGAGGTACTGTAGTGATGAGAGGTAGTGATGAGAGGTACTGTAGTGATGAGAGGTAGTGATGAGAGGTAGTGATGAGAGGTACTGTAGTGATGAGAGGTAGTGATGAGAGGTACTGTAGGGATGAGAGGAAGGGATGAGAGGTAGGGATGAGAGGTAGGGACGAGAGGTAGGGATGAGAGGTACTGTAGTGATGAGAGGTAGTGATGAGAGGTACTGTAGTGATGAGAGGTAGTGATGAGAGGTACTGTAGTGATGAGAGGTAGGGATGAGAGGTACTGTAGTGATGAGAGGTAGGGATGAGAAGTAGGGACGAGAGGTAGGGACGAGAGGTAGGGACGAGAGGTAGTGATGAGAGGTAGGGATGAGAGGTACTGTAGTGATGAGAGGTAGGGATGAGAGGTACTGTAGTGATGAGAGGTAGTGATGAGAGGTAGGGATGAGAGGTACTGTAGTGATGAGAGGTAGTGATGAGAGGTACTGTAGTGATGAGAGGTAGTGATGAGAGGTACTGTAGTGATGAGAGGTAGTGATGAGAGGTACTGTAGTGATGAGAGGTAGTGATGAGAGGTAGGGATGAGAGGTAGGGATGAGAGGTAGGGATGAGAGGTAGTGATGAGAGGTAGGGATGAGAGGTAGGGATGAGAGGTACTGTAGTGATGAGAGGTAGTGATGAGAGGTACTGTAGTGATGAGAGATAGTGATGAGAGGTAGGGATGAGAGGTAGTGATGAGAGGTAGGGATGAGAGGTACTGTAGTGATGAGAGGTAGGGATGAGAGGTACTGTAGTGATGAGAGGTAGTGATGAGAGGTAGGGTTGAGAGGTAGCGATGAGAGGTAGGGATGAGAGGTAGGGATGAGAAGTAGGGACGAGAGGTAAGGATGAGAGGTAGGGATGAGAGGTAGGGACGAGAGGTAGTGATGAGAGGTAGGGTTGAAAGGTAGGGACGAGAGGTAGGGATGAGAGGTAGGGATGAGAAGTAGGGACGAGAGGTAGGGACGAGAGGTAGGGACGAGAGGTAGGGATGAGAGGTAGCGATGAGAGGTAGCGATGAGAGGTAGGGATGAGAGGTAGCGATGAGAGGTAGGGATGAGAGGTAGCGATGAAAGGTAAGGTTGAGAGGTAGGGATGAGGAGAGAGAAGGAGTATGTTATACCTGAAACTAGGGACTCGGGATAAGTAGATAAGATTGACAATATTACCACAATATGATAATTAATCCCTGTCCAGAAACAACACTACGTACTTTAATTAGATCTAAAATAATTGGATAGGTGTAAACAGCATGGCTGTAGCCCCATCTTGCCTTCTGATAGGTGGAATATTCTGTTCCTGGCAGATCTACAGCAGCTAGGCCCTAGTCTAAGGGGTAGGATCTAGAGGCTGTTTGTGAACCAGGGCCCAGAGAGAGACACCATGGACACTGATGACCATCAGGCGGGGTCAGAGGCAAAGGGTTGCTGGGTTGTGTCTGTGGTTGTCACGGCGTGAGTGAAATCTAACATCAGTCAGCTGTACCTCTCCCTCATCAATGGTTGTGTCCCAAATGATACTGTCCTCCCTACGAGGGCTCTAGTCAACAGTAGTGCACTAGGTATGGAATCAGGTTCCATTTGGGACAGAGGGGAAGTGATACTGCTGATAAAACATTAAATACAGGCTATATAAAACTGTGTCTAAAATGTCACCCTATTCCCTATATAGCACACAACTTTTGACCACTACTGCTCAATATGAGTGTACTATGTAGGGAATAGGGTGCCATATGGGATACAAACATACAGGCCCTCCTCTCTCCTGACCCCTGACCTGATTACTCAGACAGTTCTGAGTGTAAAGGGCGTTCTGAAACTTGATGATGGGGAGGAAGTTGTGGTTTAGTCCACTCATATTTGACGTGTTTGAAATATTGTACTTGAACGCTCATTGCCATCAGAAAGATATCATTGTCAGATGGGTGATTGTCAAGATATGGATGACTAGATGTTCATGATAGTGAGGGGATCAGGTTAGGAATTTAGCCTAGACACTGGGGATCAACTTTCCTACTGTTGTGATGACTGCCATGGGATGTGACGTTGGTGGGAGTAGAGTGAAGTTGGCCCTAGACGCTGATCTTTGGTCAATTTAGCAATTTCCGCGCTAATGGTTTACATTAGGATTGGGGAAGGGGAAGCTGATCCTAGATCTGTACCAAGGGGTACGGTCATCTCAGAGTGATTTTGGTATAGCCTGTCATCCAGCAGCAGCATTTTTGTGATGATGCAGCAGAGTTGTTTGGGCAGGCGGCCTAGACTGGGAAAAGATGAGTAGACAGAAGGGATGAACATTGCTTATTTTTCAGTAGTAGTTTGACATTTCACATGAACTTTTTTGATTCAATTCACTTCTATCGTGACGCAATTAACAGATTTCTGGAATTTTAACAGCTTGAGCAATGTTTTCGTTTTTTTTTTTTACCACCGAAACAAACAGTTTGTGCTTTATATATTGATACCAGCCTTATGAATGAATCACAATCATGAAAAAGGGAAATATTATTTGTCCACTTATGCAATTGCTGAATAAGAGTTGGCTAGAATTCATGTGTTTGAAATTAAGCAAGCATTACTACATATTGTTGGGAATAAGGTGTCAAATGGGACAGCCATGATGTCATGGCAGTGGCACATCAGCGACTATAGAATAGTTGTTATCATTGTGTGTAAACATAAACACCAGAGTGGCATGAGAGAAATCCACATTGTCAGGAAATCTATAATGTTGTTCGAAGCAGATCGACTTTTCAGATTTTGAGTGGGCTTGGCTTTAACAAAGCGTTTGACTTTTTTCTTGACAACCTTTGTATCAGAGTCTATAGACAAAGCCCTGGGGCTTGTTTCTTAATCAAGCGGGCCCTGGATAGGGTCTTGAATGAGAGTGGGAGAAATTTGAACTTTAACGTCCTTGCTATGGGTGTTAATTCCTGCGGACCTGGTGTCCGGTAATTCCCCGTCTAGTCCTTGTACCCTTTTCTCAAATTGTTCTCGCTTTAGTTCTTCCCGTAGTGGAACTTCTGGAGAACATTGGTCTACGTTTTGATCGTCCTTCAACCCTTTGTTACCCTTGTGCTCTGACACTTTTTGTGGGTTGAGTGCAGGAACGTAGCGAACAGGTCGATTGTAGCGGTAGTCATGTTGATGGCGACGTACTTTACAGTTATTTTGACCGCGGAGGTTATTGGAATCATGGTTTCGTGATAGAAACTGTTGTTGTGCGTCATCTCTCAACGCTCCAATACCTGATAATGCACCCTCTAACTGGAGTGAGTGCTCCTGGTCAAACTTCAAAACCGAGTGGTCAGGGCTCTTAGCGTTGTGAACTTTTGATGCCTCAAAAGCTGTGCTTGCAAGCTCTCTGAGTTGTAAGATAGGCAAGCCAACGTGGGCTGCAGGGCCCAAGTAGGTAATGAAGGTGGGATACATGTTCGACAGGAACATTTGTTTAAATGGTAACAGGTCTTCCATTCTTGTTTCAGTGAGTAGGCCAAAGTAAGCTAAAAGAAGCCTATGATAGTAAGCTTGTGGGTGTTCGTTCCAAGCTTGTTTAACGGTGTTAGCCAGTGAGCTATCGTGTTTGCGAGTCGCAGAACCACTGAATTCTAATTTCAAAGCTGTGGCAAGTTTAGCGTAGTCATTTAGCACGTGTTGCTGTTGTAGACGAATGAACCTTGTCACGTATCTATTTGACGTTCGCTTCAACTGGTAAACCCTGTCAGAAGCCGTAGCATTCGGGTAGCCATCCAACGCGTCCTCTATGTCAGCTAGGAACGTCTAAGTATCGTTTGGCTGACCTGGAACGGGGTCAAAGGTGGGGAAATTCTTGACGAGTTTGTCAAGGTATTCCGCGCCAAGCGGGCGGAGAGGGTTGGCTTCATCCTGTGGAGAGATTGGGGCCGAAATGCCAAGAGGAGAAGCCAAGCCTTGTTGTTGTTGGCCAAGAGGCGCAATATTACTCAGTGCCGAATGGCCAAGAGGAGAAGACTGAGTGACACATGAGGGAGGCAAGGTCTGAAACCTATCGTCTTTACTCCTGTGAGTACAGGGCTCCGGTTGCTTGGATGGGTAGTCACGCTGTAGAGCGTGACCATTCTGGACTTCCTACAGATGGTACCTAAGGGTGGTATTGCAGAGTCCACTTGAGCGCTTAGAGTACTGATTTTGGACATGTGAGTGTCACACCTGCTCCTTTCGGTCTCATACTTATCTGTCAGGGTTTGCAGATAGAGGTCTCGAGTACAGAGCGAGAGATTCAGTGATGAGATTTCCTCCGCTTGCTTAGAAATCAATATTTCCATCTTCATCACCTGAGTTCATCGTTCATTTGGTCAGCGACTTCAGTGAGTTCTGCTGATTAGTCATCCAACTTTGTCATTGTGTTCATTAACTGATCGTCTGGTCTGCAGCGTTTTGAGGAGAACCGTGTTACTTTGAGTAACATTCAACAAAACAGCATGCATGTTATCAAGTTGAGCGCTCCTGTTTGTAGATAACTCTTCAGATTTATCTAGTTTGGCGTGGACATCATCGTATTTAGTTTTGGCTAAATCGAGTTGTTCCTGTAGCACATGATTTTGTTCCTGTAGAAGACGATTTTGTTGAAGAGCTTGTGCTTGTTCATCGTCATACGTTTTTGCAATTAAATTAAATTGTTCAGTTTTCAAGCGCAGCTCCATAGCTAGCAGAATTTTTCCCTTTTCTGCATTTGTCATTGGTTTCCCGGTTCTCTCCACCTGTCCCTTTATGTCTACCATTACCTGCTCGTGCTTCAGCTGTGCACTGCGGTATTGGACAGATGCCAATCTCGGATGGCAAGACATCAGGGCTAGACTGGAGAGAACTTTTACGAGGCCTGCGCCCAATGGTTGATTTTGGGAAACGTTGTTGTCTGCTTTTCCACTAATGGCATAATTAGGGTTGGAATCGCTGCTGAGGTCAGAGATCAATCCATTTACGGGTGGAGGTTCACTAATTAGCGGGCGAGTGGGGACTACCCCCTCTGATAGCTTGCACATTATTAGAACATTTGAAAGGAAAAATGTTTTTCCTAATTTTCCAAATTTGGGTTTTGGAATATGTTGGGATCTGCAAAGACGATTTTAATCTATTTATAGACTTTAATGAACCATCAGTACTGGACAGTACTGTGGGAGTTGGACGTGAATGAATTTGCAAAAGCAAATTGAAGTAATCAATGATAATTATTAATCATACATGGATAGGCTATCTGGGAATAGTTCACCCGATTTGGATGTACAGTTGAAGTCAGAAGTTTACATACACCTTAGCCAAATACATTTAAACTCAGTTTTTCACAATTCCTGACATTTAATCCTAGTAAAAATTCACTGTCTTAGGTCAGTTAAGATCACCACTTTATTGTCAGAATGTGATATGTCAAAATAATAGTAGAGAGATGTCACGACTCCGACCGAGGCAGGCTCTACTTCCCGTTCGGGTGGCGCTCGGCGGTCGTCGTCACCGGCCTATTAGCTGCCACTGATCCTTTTCTCCCCCTCCCTATGTGTTTATTGGTTACACCTGTTTTGTATTTGTTGGTAATTAGTTGGGCTTATCAGTCAGCCGGCCCGCCCGTTTCTTTGTGCGGGATTGTTAGTTGGTAAGCGTGGTGTTTGTGTCTTCCGTGTATGTAGTTGTGCCACACGGGACTGTTTGTCGGTTAGATTCTCTTTTGCTGTTTTGTTTTGTTTAGTGTTCAGTTTAATTGTTAATAAAACATGGACACTTTCCACTCTGCGTTTTGGTCCGATCCCTACACCTCCTCTTCTGACGAAGACGAGGAAATCTGCCGTAACAAGATAATTATTTATTTCAGCTTTTATTTCTATCATCACATTCCCAGTGGGTCAGAAGTTTACTTACACTCAATTAGTATTTGGTAGCATTTCCTTTAAATTGTTTAACTTGGGTCAAACGTTTCGGGTAGCCTTCCACAAGCTTCCCACAATAAGATGGGTGAATTTTGGCCCATTACTCCTGACAGAGCTGGGGTAACTGAGTCAGGTTTGTAGGCCTCCTTGCTCACACACACTTTTTCAGTTCTGCCCACAAATGTTCTATAGGATTGAGGTCAGGGCTTTGTGATGGCCACTCCAATACCTTGACTTTGTTGTCCTTAATCCATTTTGCCACAACTTTGGAAATATGCTTGGGGTCATTGTTCATTTGGAAGACCCATTTGCGACCAAGCTTTAACTTCCTGACTGATGTCTTGAGATGTTGCTTCAATATATCCACGTATTTTTCCTCCCTCATGAAGCCATCTATTTTGTGAAGTGCACCAGTCCCTCCTGCAGCAAAGCACCCCCACAACATGATGCTGCCACCCCCGTGCTTCACGGTTGGGATGGTGTTCTTTGGCTTGCAAGCCTCCCCCTTTTTCCTCCAAACATAACGATGGTCATTATGGCCAAACAGTTCTATTTTTGTTTCATCAGACCAGAGGACATTTCTCCAAAATGTACGATCTTTGTCCCAATGTGCATTTGCAAACCTTAGTCAGTTTTTTTATGTCGGTTTTGGAACAGTGGCTTCTTCCTTGCTGAGCGGCCTTTCAGGTTATGTCGATATAGGACTCGTTTTACTGTGGATATAGATACTTCAGTACCTGTTTCCTTCAGCATCTTCACAAGGTCTTTTGCTGTTGTTCTGGGATTGATTTGCACTTTTCGCACCAAAGTACGTTCATCTCTAGGAGACAGAACGCGTCTCCTTCCTGAGCGGTATGGCGGCTGCGTGATCCCATGGTGTTTATACTTGCGTACTATTGTTTGTACAGACGAACGTGGTACCTTCAGCCGTTTTAAAATTGCTCCTAAGGATGAACCAGATTTGAAGGTCTACAATTTTTTTTCTGAGGTCTTGGCTGATTTCTTTTGATTTTCCTATGATGTCAAGCAAAGAGGCGCTGAGTTTGAAGGAAATACACTGTCACGTTCCTGACCTTATTTCCTTTGTTTAGTCTTGTTTAGTTGGTCAGGACGTGAGCTGGGTGGGCATTCTATGTTATGTGTTTCTATGTTGGGTTCATTGTTATCTAGCCTGATATGGTTCTCAATCAGGGGCAGGTGTTTTACGTTTCCTCTGATTGAGAACCATATTAAGGTAGGCTGTTCTCACTGTTTGTTTGTGGGTGATTGTTGCTGTGTCTGTGTTTGTTCACCACACGGTACTGTTTCGTTTCGTTCGTTTTGTTCCTGTTCGTGCGTTCATGTTTTGTGTTCTCAAGTTCAGGTCTGTTAACGTCGGTTTCTTATGTTGTATTTTGTCAAGTGTTCTTCGTGTTCGTCTTTATCAAATAAATCATTATGTATTCACACTACGCTGCGCTTTGGTCCGATCCTTGCTCCTCCTCAGACGAGGAGGAAGACGAGCGTTACATACATCCACAGATACACCTCCATTTGACTCAAAGGATGTCAATTAGCCTAACAGAAGCTTCTAAAACCATCACATAATTTTCTGGAATTTTCCAAGCTGTTTAAAGGCACAGTCAACTTAGTGTATGTAAACTTCTGACCCACTGGAATTGTGATACAGTGAATGATAAGTGAAATAATCTGTCTGTAAACAATTGTTGGAAAATGACTTGTGTCATGCACAAAGTAGATGTCCTAACCGACTTGCCAAAACTATAATTTGTTAACAAGAAATGTATGGAGTGGTTGTATATGTAGACTTCTGACTTCAATTGTAAATACCCTCAAATTAAAGCTCATATTCATTATTAAATTTCAACTCCAATATGCTGTGGTAGAAAGCTAAAATAATAATATTAATAATTCGGTCATTGTCCAAATATTTATGGACCTGACTGTATCTCCCCTACTCACCCACTCCCCCTCCTGCTCCAGGCATCCTGGCTGACCTCGACTGAATGAAGAAAAGAAAGAGAGAGAAACACACAGAGAAAGAAAGGGCGAGAGATACACACAGAGAAAGAAAGGGCGAGAGATACACACAGAGAAAGAAAGGGCGAGAGATACACAGAAAGAGAGAGGAGAGATACACAGAGAAAGAAAGAAGAGAGATACAGAGAAAGAAAGAAGAGAGATACAGAGATAAAAAGAGGGGAGAGATACAGAGAGAAAGAGAGGGGAGAGATACAGAGAGAAAGAGAGGGGAGAGATACATAGAGACAGAGAGGGGAGAGATACAGAGAGAAAGCCATCCAGCTCAGAGTTACTACATCCTGCATAGCATCCGGCTCAGAGTTACTACATCCTGCATAGCATCCGGCTCAGAGTTACACTACCGTTCAAAAGTTTAGGATCAAGAAATGTCCTTGTTTTAGAAAGAAATGCAACATTTTTGTCAATTAAAATAACATCAAATTGATCAGAAATACAGTATAGACATTGTTAATGTTGTAAATGACTATTGTAGCTGGAAACGGCTAATTTTTAATGGAATATCTACATAGGCGTACAGAGGCCCATTATCAGCAACCATCACTCCTGTGTTCCAATGGCACGTTGTGTTAGCTAATCCAAGTTTATCATTTTAAAAGGCTAATTGATCATTAGAAAACCCTTTTGCAATTATGTTAGCACAGCTGAAAACTGTTGTTCTGATTAAAGAAGCAATAAAACTGGCCTTTAGACTAGTTGAGTATCTGGAGCATCAGCATTTGTGTGTTCGATTACAGGCTCAAAATGGCAAGAAACAAATCATTTTCTTCTAAAACTCGTCCGTCTATACTTGTTCTGAGAAATAAGGCTATGCCATGCGAAAAATTGCCAAGAAACTGAAGATCTCGTACAATGCTGTGTACTACTCCCTTGACAGAACAGCGCAAACTGTCTCTAACCAGAATAGAAAGAGGAGTGGGAGGCCACGATGCACAACTGAGCAAGAGGATAAGTACATTAGAGTGTCTAGTTTGACAAACAGACACCTCACAAGTCCTCAACTGGCAGCTTCATTAAATAGTACCCGCAAAACACCAGTCTCAAGGTCAACAGTGAAGAGGCGACTCCAGGATGCTGGCCTTCTAACCAGAGTTGCAAAGAAAAAGCCATATCTCAGACTGACCAATAAAAAGAATGATTAAGATGGGCAGAAGAACACAGATACTGGACAGAGGAAGATTGGGAAAAAGTGTTATGGACAGACGAATCTAAGTTTGAGGTGTTCGGATCACAAAGAAGAATATTCGTGAGAAAAGATGAAAAGATGCTGAAGGAGTGAACCAACTGTCAAGCATGGTGGAGGCAATGTGCTGGTCTGGGGGTGTGTTGGTGGAGGCAATGTGCTGGTCTGGGGGTGTGTTGGTGGAGGCAATGTGCTGGTCTGGGGGTGTGTTGGTGGAGGCAATGTGCTGGTCTGGGGGTGCTTTAGTGGTGGTAAAGTGGGAGATGTGTACAGGGTAAAAGGGATCTTGAAGAAGGAAGGCTATCACTCCATTTTGCAACGCCATGCCATACCCTGTGGACGGCGCTTAATTGGAGCTTAATTAATTTCCTCCTACAACAGGACAATGACCCAGAGCACAGCTCCAAACTATGCAATAATTATTTAGGGAAGAAGCAGCCAACTGGTATTCTGTCTATAACGGAGTGGCCAGCACAGTCACTGGATCTCAACCCTATTGAGCTGTTGTGGGAGCAGCTTGACCGTATGGTACGTAAGAAGTGCCCATCAAGCCAATCCAACTTGTGGGAGGTGCTTCAGGAAGCATGGAGTGAAATCTCTTCAGATTACCTCAACAAATTGACAACTAGAATGCTGCAAATGGGGGATTCTTTGACGAAAGCAAAGTTTTAAGGAAACAATTATTATTTCAAATAAAAATCATGATTTATAACCTTGTCAACATCTTGACTATATTTCCTATTCATTTTGCAACTCATTTCATGTATGTTTTCATGGAAAACAAGGAATTCTCTAAGTGACCCCAAACTTTTGAACGGTAGTATATATCCAGCATCCGACTCTTACATCCAGCATCCATGCCAGAGTTACATCATCAAATCAATACTTAAGTTCACAGAGGACACCAGATACCCCCGGACAGGGCCAACCAGGCAGGATATAACCCCACCCACTTTACCAAAGCACAGCAACCACACCACTAGAGGGATATCAACAAAAACCGGACAGGAAGATCACGTCAGTGACTCAACCGACTCAAGTCGAGTATAGTGAAAAAAACCTGGCACGACGTGACACACCCCTCCTAGGGACAGCTAAGTAAAACCACCAGTAAGCTAGTGACACAGCCCCCGTAATAGGGTCAGAGGCAGAGAATCCCAGTGGAGAGAGGGGAGCCGGCCAAGCAGAGACGGCAAGGGCGGTTCGTCATTCCAGCGCCCTGCCGTTCACCTTCGCACCCAGACTACACTCAGTCATAGGACCTACTGAATCAAATCAAATTATAGTTGTCACATGCGCCGAATACAACAGATGTAGGCCTTAGTGAAATGCTTACTTACAAGCCCTTAACCAACTATGCAGTTTTAAGAAAATACAACAACAAAAAATAACAATAAGAGATGAGTCTTCAGTAAAGACGTAAAGGTCATTAACGAGTCTGTCTCTCCTGCAGAAAGGAGCACAATATAGTGTTTTACTGTTGTGAATGCAGTTAGATGGTTGAGCCCTCGAGTTATCTTTAGTCTGCACAGACAACTAATGACCTTTTACACACCATCTGCTGACCGCCACCGATACAGAAAGGGGTTGTATTTTCTCTGTAAAAGCAGAGACCCGCCTATGTTTGTTAAGCTTTTCAACTCTGAACCATTCTTGGTGATGGTTGATTTGCTTCATTTTTGCAATTCTTATAATAAAGTGTTGTTTGATAGAATCTGCAGTCTCTCTTCCCTTTGATTAGATATTCCATGACAATTTGGTGACAGCTGTGGGATGCTAACTCCGCTTGCTGATTGCTCCCAGGAGACCGAGTTTAAACTGTGAGCAGGGGCTCTGTTAGACGTGGCTCAGGGTCCCAAACACTACGAGTAAAACGGAGCAGAGATGGACCCTACTCGGACCTGCCGGGACTGTCAGTGAGTGGATAGGTCATTCCGGACAGACAAGATAAATTCAGGGTGAGACTGTATTCTTTTAAACATCATAGAAAATCTTGTTCTAAGAACAGATTGTGCACATTATGTCTTTGTTGCAGCAACGACACCCCTAGTTAGAAACTCTATTGTAGCAATGACACCCCTAGTTAGAAACTCTGTTGTAGCAACGACACCCCTAGTTAGAAACTCTGTTGTAGCAACGACACCCCTAGTTAGAAACTCTATTGTAGCAACGACACCCCAAGTTAGAAACTCTATTGTAGCAACGACACCCCTAGTTAGAAACTCTATTGTAGCAACGACACCCCTAGTTAGAAACTCTGTTGCAGCAACGACACCCCTAGTTAGAAACTTTGTTGTAGCAACGACACCCCTAGTTAGAAACTCTGTTGTAGCAACGACACCCCTAGTTAGAAACTTTGTTGTAGCAACGACACCCCAAGTTAGAAACTTTGTTGTAGCAACGACACCCCAAGTTAGAAACTCTATTGTAGCAACGACACCCCTAGTTAGAAACTCTATTGTAGCAACGACACCCCTAGTTAGAAACTCTGTTGCAGCAACGACACCCCTAGTTAGAAACTTTGTTGTAGCAACGACACCCCTAGTTAGAAACTTTGTTGTAGCAACGACACCCCAAGTTAGAAACTTTGTTGTAGCAACGACACCCCTAGTTAGAAACTTTGTTGTAGCAACGACACCCCTAGTTAGAAACTTTGTTGTAGCAACGACACCCCAAGTTAGAAACTTTGTTGTAGCAACGACACCCCTAGTTAGAAACTTTGTTGTAGCAACGACACCCCAAGTTAGAAACTTTGTTGTAGCAACGACACCCCTAGTTAGAAACTCTGTTGCAGCAACGACACCCCAAGTTAGAAACTTTGTTGTAGCAACGACACCCCGAGTTAGAAACTTTGTTGTAGCAACTACACCCCAAGTTAGAAACTTTGTTGTAGCAACGACACCCCAAGTTAGAAACTTTGTTGTAGCAACGACACCCCTAGTTAGAAACTTTGTTGTAGCAACGACACCCCTAGTTAGAAACTTTGTTGTAGCAACGACACCCCAAGTTAGAAACTTTGTTGCAGCAACGACACCCCAAGTTAGAAACTTTGTCAGAGGTAGAGACAGTTGACGCACTTGGACAGCATTTAAAGATTATTTTTTTCAAACCGCGTGAGGTGCCGATGTTTTGTCTCTTCGTCAATGGTGAGTCAATAGATTTTCTAGTAAATTCTGGCGCTGCAATGTCTGTCATAAATTCACATCCATGTCCAAACCTCCCATGTCAAACGAATCCATCAGCAATGTGGAGTGACTATGAAAGAGTTGCTCACGATACCTCTACCTGTTAAAATTGATAACACATGCATAAAACATCAATTCATTTCGTGCATGTTGTCCTGTAAATTTGTCAGGAAGAGATCTTCTCTGTAAATTGGGGATTACGTGTGGTTGGTACTATGCATGGGACGTACAGGATATCTTCTCAACTGCTCACAGTTGTTGGAAACAGAAAGACAGTTTTGTATAAGGGCATAGGGCGAGACCCAGATGCAGACACGGGAGGCACATGGTTCGAGTCTCTGATATTTATTATAAAACAAGGGGCAGGCAAGAGAATGGTCGTGGACAGGCAAAAGATCATAACAAGGTCAGAGTCCAGGAGGTACAGAGTGGCAGGCAGGCTCCAGGTCAGGGCAGGCAGGCTCCAGGTCAGGGCAGGCAGACTCGAGGTCAGGGCAGGCAGGCTCCAGGTCAGGTCAGGCAGACTCGAGGTCAGGGCAGGCAGGCTCCAGGTCAGGGCAGGCAGACTCCAGGTCAGGTCAGGCAGACTCCAGGTCAGGTCAGGCAGACTCCAGGTCAGGTCAGGCAGACTCCAGGTCAGGTCAGGCAGACTCCAGGTCAGGTCAGGCAGACTCCAGGTCAGGTCAGGCAGACTCGAGGTCAGGGCAGGCAGACTCGAGGTCAGGGCAGGCAGACTCGAGGTCAGGGCAGGCAGACTCGAGGTCAGGGCAGGCAGGCTCGAAGTCAGGTCAGGCAGGCTCCAGGTCAGGTCAGGCAGGCTCCAGGTCAGGTCAGGCAGGCTCCAGGTCAGGGCAGGCAGACTCGAGGTCAGGGCAGGCAGACTCGAGGTCAGGGCAGGCAGACTCGAGGTCAGGGCGGGCAGGCTCGAGGTCAGGTCAGGCAGGCTCGAGGTCAGGGCAGGCAGGCTCGAGGTCAGGGCAGGCAGGCTCGAGGTCAGGGCAGGCAGGCTCGAGGTCAGGGCAGGCAGGCTCGAGGTCAGGGCAGGCAGGCTCGAGGTCAGGGCAGGCAGACTCGAGGTCAGGTCAGGCAGGCAGGTCCAGAGTCAAGGCAGGCAAGGGTCAAAACTGGTAGGACTAGCAAAAGAGATAAGAAAAAGCAGAAGCACGGAAAAACACGCTGGTTGACTTGACAAGACAAACTGGCAACAGACAAACATGGAACACCGGAATAAATACCCAGGGACTAATGTGGAAAATGGGTGACACCTGGAGGTGGGTGGAGAGAATCACAAAGACAGGTGAAACAGATCAGGGCGTGACAGTATTGTGTCAGAGACTGGCTTACCTTGCACGGCGAATTTCCCACCATTGACAAGACATTTATGTTATGGACAGACGATGGACCCCAATTCTGATTTATTAATATGTGTTGTCAACAACAGTGACATTTGAAGCCTGAGACTGGTATACAACATAGGTCTCCCATTTTCTCCAGTAGTAAATTGTCAGATCTTCAGTATTGGTTCTAATACAAGGTATCAGGTTCTGTTACCAATTAAATTTGCACTTTTCTCACCAAAGTACCTTCATCTCTAGTAGACAGAACGCGTCTCCTTCCTGAGTGGTATGACGGCTGCGTGGTCCCATGGTGTTTATACTTGTGTACTATTGTTTGTACAGATGAACGTGGTACCTTCAGGCGTTTGGAAATTGCTCCCAAGGATGGACCAGACTTGAAGAGGTCTACAAAATTTTTTCTGAGGTCTTGGCTGATTTCTTTTGATTTTCCCATGATGTCAAGCAGAGGCGCTGAGTTTGAAGGTTGGCCTTGAAATTCATCAACAACTCAAAGGATGTCAATTAGCCTATCAGAAGCTTCTAAAGCCATGAAATAATTTTCTGGAATTTTCCAAGCTGTTTAAAGGCACAGTCAACTTTGTGTATGTAAACTTCTGACCCACTGGAATTGTGATACAATGAATTATAAGTGAAATAATCAGTATGTAAACATTTGTTGGAAAAATGACTTGTGCCATGCACAAAGTAGATGTCCTAACTGACTTGCCAAAACTATCGTTTGTTAACAAGAAATTTGTGGAGTGGTTGAAAAACGAGTTTTAATGACTCCAACCCAAGTGTATGTAAACTTCCGACTTCAACTGTATATACACTGCTCAAAAAAATAAAGGGAACACTAAAATAACACATCCTAGATCTGAATGAATGAAATATTCTTATTAAATACTTTTTTCTTTACATAGTTGAATGTGCTGACAACAAAATCACACAAAAATTATCAATGGAAATCAAATTTATCAACCCATGGAGGTCTGGATTTGGAGTCACACTCAAAATTAAAGTGGAAAACCACACTACAGGCTGATCCAACTTTGAAGTAATGTCCTTAAAACAAGTCAAAATGAGGCTCAGTAGTGTGTGTGGCCTCCACGTGCCTGTATGACCTCCCTACAACGCCTGGGCATGCTCCTGATGAGGTGGCGGATGGTCTCCTGAGGCATCTCCTCCCAGACCTGGACTAAAGCATCCGCCAACTCCTGGACAGTCTGTGGTGCAACGTGGCGTTGGTGGATGGAGCGAGACATGATGTCCCAGATGTGCTCAATTGGATTCAGGTCTGGGGAACGGGCGGGCCAGTCCATAGCATCAATGCCTTCCTCTTGCAGGAACTGCTGACACACTCCAGCCACATGAGGTCTAGCATTGTCTTGCATTAGGAAGAACCCAGGGCCAACCGCACCAGCATATGGTCTCACAAGGGGTCTGAGGATCTCATCTCGGTACCTAATGGCAGTCAGGCTACCTCTGGCGAGCACATGGAGGGCTGTGCGGCCCCCCAAAGAAATGCCACCCCACACCATGACTGACCCACCACCAAACCGGTCATGCTGGAGGATGTTGCAGACAGCAGAACGTTCTCCACGGCATCTCCAGACTCTGTCACGTCTGTCACGTGCTCAGTGTGAACCTGCTTTCATCTGTGAAGAGCACAGGGCGCCAGTGGCGAATTTGCCAATCTTGGTGTTCTCTGGCAAATGCCAAACGTCCTGCACGGTGTTGGGCTGTAAGCACAACCCCCACCTGTGGACGTCAGGCCCTCATACCACCCTCATGGAGTCTGTTTCTGACCGTTTGAGCAGACACATGCACATTTGTGGCCTGCTGGGCTCTGGCAGTGCTCCTCCTGCTCAAAGGCGGAGGTAGCGGTCCTGCTGCTGGGTTGTTGCCCTACTACGGCCTCCTCCACGTCTCCTGATAGCACCTAGATGCTCTGGACACTACGCTGACAGACACAGCAAACCTTCTTGCCACAGCTTGCATTGATGTGCCATCCTGGATGAGCTGCACTACCTGAACCACTTGTGTGGGTTGTAGACTCCGTCTCATGCTACCACTAGAGTGAAAGCACCGCCAGCATTCAAAAGTGACCAAAACATCAGCCAGGAAGCATAGGAACTGAGAAGTGGTCTGTGGTCACCACCTGCAGAACCACTCCTTTATTGGGGGTGTCTTGCTAATTGCCTATAATTTCCACCTGTTGTCTATTCCATTTGCACAACAGCATGTGAAATTTATTGTCAATCAGTGTTGCTTCCTAAGTGGACAGTTTGATTTCACAGAAGTGTGATTGACTTGGAGTTACATTGTGTTGTTTAAGTGTTCCCTTTATTTTTTTGAGCAGTGTATATATATATATATTCTTATATATTCTTGTTTTTTTATTACATCCCTTTACTTAGATTTGTGTGTATTAGGTAGTTGTGGAATTGTTAGATTACTGTTAGATATTACTGCACTGTCAGAACTAGAAGCACAAGCATTTCGCTACACTCGCAATAACATCTGCTAACCAGGTGTATGTGACCAATATTTGATTTGATTTGAGACTTGACCCAAAGTCACTCCTGCATTGCCGTCGCCCCAGTTTTAGGTCCTGAGCGCTCTGGAGCAGGTTTTCATCAAGTATCTCTCTTTACTTTGCTCCGTTCATCTTACCCTCGATCCTGACTCGTCTCCTAGTCCCTTCCGCTGAAAAAACATTCCCACAGCATAATGCTGCCACCACCATGCTTCACCATAGGGATGGTGCCAGGTTTCCTCCAGACGTGACGCTTGGCATTCAAGCCAAAGAGTTCAATCTTGGTTTCATCAGACCAGAGAATCTTGTTTCTCATGGTCTGAGAGTCCTTTAGGTGCCTTTTGGCAAACTCCAAGCAGGCTGTCATGTGCCTTTTACTGAGTGGTTTCCATCTGGCCATCCTACCATAAAGGCCTGATTGGTGGCGTGCTGCAGAGATGGTTGTCCTTCTGGAAGGTTCTCCAATCTCCACAGAGGAACTCTGGAAATCTGTCAGAATGACCATTGGGTTCTTGGTCACCTCCCTGACCAAGACCCTTTTCCCTTGATTGCTCAGTTTGGCCAGGAGGCCAGCTCTAGGAAAAGTCTTGGTGGTTACCCATTTCCTTCATTTAAGAATGATGGAGGCCACTGTTTGGGCACCCTGAATGCTGCAGAAAAAATCTGTGCCTCGACACAATCCTGTCTTGGAGCTCTAAAGACAATTCCTTCGACCTCATGGCTTGGTTTTTGCTCTGACATGCACTGACATGGGACCTTGTGTGCCTTTCCAAATCATGTACATTCAATTGAATTTATCACAGTTAATAATGTTGTAGAAACATCTCAAGTATGATCAATGGAAACAGAATGCACCTGAGCTCAATTTCGAGTCTCATAGCAAAGGGTCTGAATGCTTATGTAAATAAGGTATGTTTTTTTATTTTTAATACATTTGCAAAAATTTCTACAAACCTGTTTTCTTTTTGTCATTATGGGGTATTGTGTGCAGATTGAGGTAAATGTATTATCAATTTTAGAATAAGGCTGTAACGTAACAAAATGTGGAAAAAGGGAAGGGTTCTGAATACTTTCCGAATGCACTGTACACTGAGCACACTAAACATTAGGAACACCTTTTTCCCTCAGAACAGCCTCAATTCATCAGACATGGACTCTACAAGGTGTTGAAAGCGTTCCACAGGGATGCTGGCCCATGTTGACTCCAATGCTTCCCACAGTTGTGTCAAGTTGGCTGGATGTTCTTTGGGTGATGGACCATTCTTGAGACACACGGGAAACTGTTGAGTGTGAACAACCCAGCAGCATTGCAGTTCTTGACACAAACTGTTGCGCCTGGCACCTACTACCATACCCCGTTCAAACGCACTTAAATGTGTTGTCTTGCCCATTTACCCTCTGAATGGTACATGTACAGAGTCCATGTCTCAATTGTCTCAATGTTAAAAATCCTTCTTTAACCTGTCTCCTCGCCTTCATCTACACTGATTAAAGTGACTTTAACAAGTGACATGAATAAAGTATCATTGCGTTCACCTGGATTCACCTGGTCAGTCAATGGCATGAAAATAGCAGGTGTTCTTAATGTTTTGTACACCCAATTGACAGAGTGAAAATAAGGAAGCATGTACAGAATAAAAATATTCTGAAACATGCATCCTGTTTGCAACTAGGCACTAAAGTAATACTTAAAAACATCTGCCATTTTTGGGGGGTTTTGTCCTAAATACAAAGTGCTATGTTTGGGGAAAATCCAATACCACTCTCCATATTTTTCAAGCAAAGGGGTGGTTACATCATGTTATGGGTATGCTTATAATCATAAAGGACTGGGGAGTTTTTCAGGATAAAACATACATGGAATGGAGCTAAACACGGGCAAAATCCTGGAGGAAAACCTGGTTCAGTCTGCTTTCCACCAGACACTGGGAGATGAATTCACCTTTCAGCAGGTCAAAAACCTAAACCACAAATCTACACTGGAGTGAATAACCTAGAAGACAGGGAATGTTCCTGAGTGGCCTGGTTACAGTTGACTTAAATCTGCTTGAAAATCTATGGCAAGACTTGAAATTATTGTCTAGCAACAACCAACTTATTTATTTAACACTTATTTGACAGATTGAAGACTTTTTTAAAGAGTAATGTGCAAATATTGTACAATCCAGGTGTGCAAAGCTCTTAGAGACTTCCTCAGAAAGACTCAAAGCTGTAAACGCTGTCAAAGGTAATTCAAACATGTATTAACTCAGGGGTGTAAATATTTACGTCAATTAGATATTGGGGCTCCCGAGTGGCACAGCGGTTTAAGGCACTGCATCTCAGTGCTTGAGGCGTCACTACAGACACCCTGGTTCAAATCCAGACTATCACAACCGGCCATAATTGGGAGTCCCATAGGGCGGCGCACAATTGGCCCAGCGTCGTTCGGTCGGTGTAGGCCGTCATTATAAATAATGATTTGCCTAGTTAAATATAAGGTTAAATCTAACATTCAATACACAAAAAAAATATTTCTAAAAACATGTTTTCTCTTTGTCATTATGGTCTATTGTGTGTAGATGGGTGAGAAAAAAATATATATAATTTTAATTTAGGCTGTAACACAACAGAATGTAGAATAAGTCAAAGGGTATGGATACTTTCTGAAGACATTGCACACTTCCTAGTGTTAAAAATACTATATATGAGATTAATTAATTAATTCCCTAACACTGACAAAGTGTAACAGCGTCAGCACTAAGCAGTGTTAATTTAACACTCAAAAGTGTTGATTTAACACCGGAGAATTTGCTGTGTAGGAAAGCGTCCAGACTGTGTGCTGACTGAACAGTTTAGCAAGGTGTGAACGTTCTGGAAGATTAAAGCTAATTAATCATCTGAAAACAATAAGAAGCCCATCGAAACCTGATGGGCCATCAGCGGGACAATATTCTGATGGTGCGCTAAACAAACATTTATCAGCGATGAATGTTCACATCACCAAAATGATGTACGCCTATGTGATTGCAAAATGTAATGCTTCTAAGTGCTTCTAGGATAATCGAAAGTTTTCATTAACTTGATTAGTCATTAACATGGTTCTTCAATCATTCTGCGTAGGCTACTTGTTGGATGTGCATTTGGTGGCGAGCTGTTTAGTCAGTCCCCATACTGTACTGTGATAGGCCTATCATCGACCATCATCAGCTAATCCAGTAAATAATTTGTGAATGACCGTCAAGTGATAAAAAATACTATTGTCTGCTTTATTTACAGCAGGTTTTAGTAAGAAAAACATCAGGTAATGACTTCAAGGTAATGACTTCATCAAGGTAATGTGTTTTCATATGTTTCTGTTCGTCACATTGGACACCTAGTCCACTGTGCGTAAATCTGTAGGCTATTACGTGACACCCAACAGTATTTCCCTTTCCATTATTCAGTACTTTTAGAATGGCAACAAACATATGAGTCGCCTTGTGGGCTTAT
This sequence comes from Salvelinus namaycush, assembly GCF_016432855.1. Lineage (NCBI taxonomy): Eukaryota > Metazoa > Chordata > Actinopteri > Salmoniformes > Salmonidae > Salvelinus > Salvelinus namaycush. The sequence continues at coordinate 44,256,569 of NC_052324.1, read as the reverse complement.
AAACAAAATGATGGTAAACAAAATTATGGTAATCAGGTTATGAAATGTCATGACAAAGAAATATTAAATTATAGTAGATCTATTGTTGTTAGACTCAATGCACATCCAACAAGTAAGCTGTGTCTCTCGTCACGGATGTCAATGAATGAATGGCGGGCGAGTCCAAATGTCAGCCATTTACCAGATCATATTTCTTTACTGGGGCCGAGTTCCCTGCCATCCAGGACCTCTATACCAGTGTCAGAGCAAGGCCCGAGTGCAAACGTAAGGGGCTTAATGTGGTTTTATTCCAGACACTAGGGGGTACTTGGGTGAAGCCCATGGGAAATGAGAAAGGAAACTTTAAGTGGACTGGGGGAGAGAAAGAAAAACGAACAAAAAAATGCTGTAATTCAAGTAAATAGTACCTATCGCGTTGGAGTTGACATTATAAGCTCATAGAAAGGGTAACAAATTTGGAGGCTCCACTGAGACTTATTTTCATGTGAGCACCGGCCCATATTCCTGGAATGGACAAAGGGTGAGAGACATTGTGAGAGTAGCTAGCTAGCTAATGTTCGCGGGCTAACCACCGAACGGATTTTAGCCACCTGGCCAATGCCTGCATTGTCGTTGTAACCATGTGAGTAGGACAATATGAGTCGAGAGAGGGAAACGTTGGATGAAATCGGACAAAGTTTATGGACATTAACTGAGGACAATTTACGGCCCATGTGTACATTGTGGAATAAGAGGTGCAGATGACTCTAAAGTAAAAGAAAAGACCTGTGAGGAGGATTTAATAGAATCAGAGGATGAGAGAATGTTTTGGCTGCTTCAACTCAAAGATGAAATCAAAGGAATATCGGACTTGGGGGATGCTGCAAAAAGTCTGCCTACAAGTCCCAGTCAGTCTCCAAAAAGTCTGCCTACAAGTCCCAGTCACCTCCAAAAAGTCTGCCCAGTCAGTCTCCAAAAAGTCTGCCTACAAGTCCCAGTCACCTCCAAAAAGTCTGCCTACAAGTCCCAGTCACCTCCAAAAGGTCTGCCTACAAGTCCCAGTCACCTCCAAAAAGTCTGCCTACAAGTCCCAGTCACCTCCAAAAAGTCTGCCTACAAGTCCCAGTCACCTCCAAAAAGTCTGCCTACAAGTCCCAGTCACCTCCAAAAAGTCTGCCTACAAGTCCCAGTCACCTCCAAAAAGTCTGCCTACAAGTCCCAGTCACCTCCAAAAAGTCTGCCTACAAGTCCCAGTCAGTCGGTGCCAACGACGCAAGTGGACAACTGAACCCAGGGGAGAGACAGGAGCTGCGGCAGGATGAAAAGAGAGAGGGGCTCCTCAGCCCAGCAGAGAAGTTGGCCCAGCTCCAGAAAGCCACAAACACCAGTTAGAGAGTGGACTGAGTACGCCCAGTCATAAAGACTTTACAATCCACAGACAGATAGGAGATCAGAATCAGAAAGATAAGCTCAGCTTCAGCAGTCTACAACACCAGATTGAAAATGGACGGAGAAAAGGATACAGTGAATCATAGAAGCAATAATCAGAGCTGTGAACCCAGGGCTTTAAGATAAAGAGTTATCTAGAGGGAAAAACAGACATGACACTCTACACACTAAGGCAAATCTCGAGGACACATTATGCAGAGAAGGACGCTACTGTACTGCATCACAAGTTGACTAAAGCAACACAAGAGCCGGGAGAGTCTGCCTTGGACTTCCTAGTCCGAGTCTTCGACCTGAGACAGACAGTGTTATCAGCCTCAGCTCGTGCCCAATCAGGACTGACATTTAACACAGAGTTAGTCAAGAGCCAATGCCTGCAGGCCATTGTTACAGGATTAACAAATGATAATGTCAGGGCGGAGATGAGAGTGCATCTCCAGAATATTAACACCAGTGATGAACTGTTGCTTGAGAAAATGAAAGTGAACACAAGCAAAAGGACAGGGTTTCACGTAAGTTCACACCCACACAAGTGAATGCAGTACAGAGTGAGGATAACTGGGATAGCGGAGAGGAATGTGACCTGGCAGAGCCCCCACAGACCACAGTCCAAAAACAGAAGAAAAATACAATCTCCTCCTTTGTAAAATTGATGCGAGCAATGAGGCAATCAAAGAAGTGACCTGTCAGGTCATCAGTACAGTCAGTGCAGGTCAGAGAGACAGTTCAGTTAGGAATCAACCAACAGAAAACCAAGTACCACCAAGAGAGAGAAAAGAAAATGCAAAAGTTTTTATGAGACTGGTCATCAGACTGGTCATCAGACTGGTCAACAGACTGATCAACAGACTGGTCATCAGACTGGTCATCAGACTGGTCAACAGACTGATCAACAGACTGGTCATCAGACTGGTCAACAGACTGGTCATCAGACTGGTCAACAGACTGGTCATCAGACTGGTCATCAGACTGGTCAACAGACTGGTCATCAGACTGGTCAACAGACTGGTCATCAGACTGATCAACAGACTGGTCATCAGACTGGTCAACAGACTGGTCAACAGACTGGTCATCAGACTGGTCATCAGACTGGTCAACAGACTGGTCAACAGACTGGTCATCAGACTGGTCAACAGACTGGTCAACAGACTGATCATCAGACTGGTCAACAGACTGGTCATCAGACTGGTCAACAGACTGGTCAACAGACTGGTCATCAGACTGGTCATCAGACTGGTCAACAGACTGGTCATCAGACTGATCATCAGACTGGTCATCAGACTGGTCAACAGACTGGTCATCAGACTGATCAACAGACTGGTCATCAGACTGTTCATCAGACTGGTCATCAGACTGGTCAACAGACTGGTCATCAGACTGATCAACAGACTGGTCATCAGACTGTTCATCAGACTGGTCAACAAACTGGTCATCAGACTGGTCAACAGACTTGCCAGCATTGCTACAAATATGGCAGTGATAGCCATTGGGCAGTAGGATGTAGGATCAGGAGCAACACATAGCCATCGAGAAACGCCCTGGGGGTCACAACCATGGAACCGGGAGTGACCTCAGATACATCTAATTCCATCCAGTGTTGTGGGCGGCTGCAGTGCAAAGGGAGAGAGAACATCAGAGTTTAAGTTGTGTTCATTGTGTCATAAAGCTGCCTATTGTTCCAAAGTGTGCCAACAGAATCACTGGAAACAGCACCAACCTACATGTAAGACTGACCACAAGACTGACCACAACTCCCCTTGTCCTATGACACAGAGAGAGTGGGAACCAACTACTCCAGCTACCCCAGGACACAGAGAGAGTGGGAACCAACTACTCCAGCTACCCCAGGACACAGAGAGAGTGGGGGCCAACTACTCCAGCTACACAGGACACAGAGAGAGTGGGAACCAACTACTCCAGCTACCCCAGGACACAGAGAGAGTGGGAACCAACTACTCCAGCTACCCCAGGACACAGAGAGAGTGGGGGCCAACTACTCCAGCTACACAGGACACAGAGAGAGTGGGAACCAACTACTCCAGCTACCCCAGGACACAGAGAGAGTGGGGGCCAACTACTCCAGCTACCCCAGGACACAGAGAGAGTGGGGGCCAACTACTCCAGCTACCCAGGACACAGAGAGAGTGGGAACCAACTACTCCAGCTACCCCAGGACACAGAGAGAGTGGGGGCCAACTACTCCAGCTACCCCAGGACACAGAGAGAGTGGGGGCCAACTACTCCAGCTACGCCAGGACACAGAGAGAGTGGGAACCAACTACTCCAGCTACCCCAGGACACAGAGAGAGTGGGAACCAACTACTCCAGCTACCCCAGGACACAGAGAGAGTGGGGGCCAACTACTCCAGCTACACAGGACACAGAGAGAGTGGGAACCAACTACTCCAGCTACCCCAGGACACAGAGAGAGTGGGGGCCAACTACTCCAGCTACCCCAGGACACAGAGAGAGTGGGGGCCAACTACTCCAGCTACCCAGGACACAGAGAGAGTGGGAACCAACTACTCCAGCTACCCCAGGACACAGAGAGAGTGGGGGCCAACTACTCCAGCTACCCCAGGACACAGAGAGAGTGGGGGCCAACTACTCCAGCTACGCCAGGACACAGAGAGAGTGGGAACCAACTACTCCAGCTACCCAGGACACAGAGAGAGTGGGGGCCAACTACTCCAGCTACCCCAGGACACAGAGAGAGTGGGGGCCAACTACTCCAGCTACCCCAGGACACAGAGAGAGTGGGGGCCAACTACTCCAGCTACCCCAGGACACAGAGAGAGTGGGGGCCAACTAATCCAGCTACCCCAGGACACAGAGAGAGTGGGAGCCAACTACTCCAGCTACCCCAGGACACAGAGAGAGTGGGGGCCAACTACTCCAGCTACCCCAGGACACAGAGAGAGTGGGAACCAACTACTCCAGCTACCCAGGACACAGAGAGAGTGGGAACCAACTACTCCAGCTACCCCAGGACACAGAGAGAGTGGGGGCCAACTACTCCAGCTACCCCAGGACACAGAGAGAGTGGGGGCCAACTACTCCAGCTACCCCAGGACACAGAGAGAGTGGGAGCCAACTACTCCAGCTACCCCAGGACACAGAGAGAGTGGGAGCCAACTACTCCAGCTACCCCAGGACACAGAGAGAGTGGGAACCAACTACTCCAGCTACCCCAGGACACAGAGAGAGTGGGGGCCAACTACTCCAGCTACCCCAGGACACAGAGAGAGTGGGAGCCAACTACTCCAGCTACCCCAGGACACTGTAATGTAGCACAGCTCATTGGGAAAAATATGTCAAGTGTGGTGTTATATGGAGGTGTCACGACTTCCACCGAAGTCGTCTCCTCTCCTTGTTCGGGTGGCGTTCGGCGGTCGGCGTCACCGGTCTTCAAGCCATCGTCGATCCACTTTTCATTTTCCATTTGTTTTGTCTTGTTTTCCTACACACCTGGTTTCCTTTTCCCTCATTATTTGTTGTGTATTTAACCCTCTGTTCCCCCCATGTCTTTGTGTGGAATTGTTTGCTGTAAGTGCTTGTGCACATGTTTACTGGTGCGCGTCGTTTTTTTTGCCCATGTTGGTTATTTCTTGATGCCGTTGGTTTTTGAAATTAAACTGCTCCGGCTATTACCTAGTTCTGCTCTCCTGCGTCTGACTTCACTGCCACCAGTTTACGCACCTCTTTACAGGAGGGCGTAAAGACGCAAGCACTATGGGACACAGGGGCTCAGGTTCCTCATAAGTGAGGAATGATGGGATTTTCCACACACACAAATTAGACCACTGTCAGAAATAATGGGCAATACAGAGAAACTGGATCATAGGGCAGCCAACGGTACTGAAATTCCCTTTCTGGGTTGGATGGACATTTGTTTTAGTTTGCTTGATTCCAAAGCTGATGTCATTGCAGGAACATAATTGAGGGTTCCTATATTAATCACAAATGAAAGACTGAAGAAACCAATCATTGAGTTTAATGTAATTGAATAAATAGTAAAAACAAAAGGTAACAATGAGCCCTCAGAGCTGATGTATACAGTAAAGATGCTACAAATTGCACTTCAGCTAGGACAGGGCAAGGCAGAGACTTTACTCAATCTGCTTCAGCACTCGGAGATCACAGAGGAATGCCTGCTTACAGCAGACGTGACATTGTCATTCCAGGTGAACAAACAAAATGGATTCGTCCCTGTATACCAAGAGAGGCCCCCTTCAATGATGAAATTGTCTTATTTGATCCGGATGTGAGCGAGACCTGACCTACAAAGTCAGTTCGTAAAAACATCAAAATGCCCGTCTCAAAAAGTTGACATTGCAGTAGTGAATACTACCAAACATGACATTACCTTACCAAGACAAACAGTGATAGGTACATTACAGAGAGTGGTAGCGTTTCACCCGGTTCCTGTGCCCAGTGGAGAAAAGGTAACTGTAGCACAGATCCCCACCGGAGCCGGGCCCCGACACCGGTCACATAGAGTGGTGGGACACACCTGTAGATGTACAGCCCTGACACCGGTCACATAGAGTGGTGGGACACACCTGTAGATGTACAGCCCCGACACCGGTCACATAGAGTGGTGGGACACACCTGTAGATGTACAGCCCCGACACCGGTCACATAGAGTGGTGGGACACACCTGTAGATGTACAGCCCCGACACCGGTCACATAGAGTGGTGGGACACACCTGTAGATGTACAGCCCCGACACCGGTCACATAGAGTGGTGGGACACACCTGTAGATGTACAGCCCTGACACCGGTCACATAGAGTGGTGGGACACACCTGTAGATGTACAGCCCTGACACCGGTCACATAGAGTGGTGGGACACACCTGTAGATGTACAGCCCCGACACCGGTCACATAGAGTGGTGGGACACACCTGTAGATGTACAGCCCTGACACCGGTCACATAGAGTGGTGGGACAGACCTGTAGATGTACAGCCCTGACACCGGTCACATAGAGTGGTGGGACACACCTGTAGATGTACAGCCCCGACACCGGTCACATAGAGTGGTGGGACACACCTGTAGATGTACAGCCCTGACACCGGTCACATAGAGTGGTGGGACACACCTGTAGATGTACAGCCCTGACACCGGTCACATAGAGTGGTGGGACACACCTGTAGATGTACAGCCCTGACACCGGTCACATAGAGTGGTGGGACACACCTGTAGATGTACAGCACTTGAGCCAAGAACAACAATAATTAGTCAAACAGATGCTCAGAGAGGAATCAGACATTTTTGCCAAAGATGATATGGACATAGGGAGCAAATGGAGATAACATTGACAGATAACATACCAGTGACAAAGAGCTACAATGGTGTTCCTTGTCCCTTGTATGCGGAGGTGAAAAGCCACTTCCAAGGGCTCCTGACCAAAAACTTGAGAAGGAAGTCCTTTATGCAGTCGGGACAAGCTCCACTCCAACAGTGAGTTGACTAATTCGCCTGTGCTTGCTGATCCAGATTTCAAGGACCCTTTAATCTTGCACGTTGATGCCTCCCGAAGAGGGAGGTGTGTTATACCAATGACAAAGTGGCAAACTGAGGGTCATTGGATATGTCTCCCTCACCCTGACACAAGCAGAGAGAAATTATCACCTTCACTTGGGGAAACTGGAATTCTTGGCCCTCTAATGGGCAGTGACTGAGCGGTTCCGAGATTCTCTTTTATGCTCCCTCTGTGACAGTGTAGAGTGATAATAACCTCTTGACATATGTACTAACTACAGCAAGACTGAATGCCACAGGTCATCGCTGGGTGGCAGAGCTGTCTGACTTTAATCTCACACTGAAGTATCGTCCTGGAAAGGTAAACACTGACGCAGACTTTCTGTCACGCTCTCCTTTGCATGCTGAACATTACATGGAAGAACGCACAGAGAAACACTCACTTGAAATGGTAAAAGCAACACTCAATATTGTTCAGACACAACAGCATGACTGTGTAACGTGGATATCCACAGTGGGGGGGGGGGGGGGGGGGGGGGGACAGTTACAGACCGACTGTCTCCACACCATCTCATGCAGGCTCAGTTAAAGGATGCAGCTGTATCCAGAATCTTGGAACTGAAAAGTCAAACAGTTCCTGCAAGAGTGGAACAGGCTCCATGTCTCACCAGATGGATTATTACAAAGGAAAACAGCAAAAAGGACACAAGTTGTGGTACCAAGTCAGTACAGAACACTGATTTACAAGTACTTACACATTGAAATGTCCCATCTAGGAACAGAAAGAGTGTTGAACTTAGCTACGAAAATGCTTTTATTGGCCACGCATGCAACATGACATTGAACACTTTATCACCAAAGTATATAAGTGAATCAAACAAACAACGACTGTAATAACAACAGCCCCCAATGCAACATGTACGGGCTACAGCTCCTTTCCAGATGATTTCAATTGACTATGTGTATATGGAGAAAAGTAGAGGGGGCTACGAGTACATTCGAGTTATTTTAGATGCCTTTACAAAATGTGCAAAAAACCATACCCCATCATAAATAAGTCAGGGAAAACTGCAGCAAAATGAAGCTTTGAGGACTTTTCCCCAAAGTTTGGCTTTGTGTCAGAAATCCATTATGATCACGGAAGAGAGTTTGAAAATCAGTTATTCAGAGCCTTGCAGAACTGTACGGAAATAGCCAATTCCAGAACCTCCCCATATCATCCACCGTGGGAATCCGGTGGAGAGATTTAACAGTCACTATTGTCAATGTTGGACACACCAGATGAAGAGAAAAAGGCCAACGGGGGTGATTATCTAAACAAGGTAATTCATGCATATAATTGTACCACTAGTGATGCTACTGGGTTCTCAGCATATTTCCTGTTATTCGGAATGGCTCCACTGCTACCTGTTGAAAGGAACAGGAGAAATCATACCAGGATTATGCTAAGAAGGGGCAACAACAGATGGCATTGCAGTAAGAAACATGAAGCAATCAACATCAAAGGGAAAACGCCTACTGCAATCGGAAAAGAAAATGTGTTGGGTTCTGGTCTCAGGGGATCATGTACTGGTGAGAAACATGTCAGAACGTGTGGGGCCGGGAAAGCTAAGATCACACTGGAAGAACCAAATACACGTGGTGGTAACCAGGAAAGGTGGTGACAGCCCTGTCTATGAGGTTAAATCTGAGAGGGGTACAGGCAGGGCCCGGGATCTGCATCGCAATATGCTCATGTCATGTAATTCCCTAACACTTGAGGAACCAATTGTTCAAGCACCGATTAGTGGTCTGTGGAGAAGGGAACCACCCCAGCATAGAGGTCTGTGGAGAAGGGAACCACCCCAGCATAGAGGACTGTGGAGAAGGGAACCACCCCAGCATAGAGGACTGTGGAGAAGGGAACCACCCCAGCATAGAGGACTGTGGAGAAGGGAACCACCCCAGCATAGAGGACTGTGGAGAAGGGAACCACCCCAGCATAGAGGTCTGTGGAGAAGGGAACCACCCCAGCATAGAGGTCTGTGGAGAAGGGAACCAACCCAGCATAGAGGACTGTGGAGAAGGGAACCACCCCAGCATAGAGGACTGTGGAGAAGGGAACCACCCCAGCATAGAGGACTGTGGAGAAGGGAACCACACCAGCATAGAGGACTGTGGAGAAGGGAACCACACCAGCATAGAGGCCTGTGGAGAAGGGAACCACCCCAGCATAGAGGTCTGTGGAGAAGGGAACCACCCCAGCATAGAGGACTGTGGAGAAGGGAACCACCCCAGCATAGTGGTCTGTGGAGAAGGGAACCACCCCAGCATAGAGGACTGTGGAGAAGGGAACCACCCCAGCATAGAGGTCTGTGGAGAAGGGAACCACCCCAGCATAGAGGACTGTGGAGAAGGGAACCACACCAGCAAAGAGGCCTGTGGAGAAGGGAACCACCCCAGCATAGAGGTCTGTGGAGAAGGGAACCACCCCAGCATAGTGGTCTGTGGAGAAGGGAACCACCCCAGCATAGAGGACTGTGGAGAAGGGAACCACCCCAGCATAGAGGTCTGTGGAGAAGGGAACCCCCCCAGCATAGTGGTCTGTGGAGAAGGGAACCACCCCAGCATAGAGGACTGTGGAGAAGGGAACCACCCCAGCATAGAGGTCTGTGGAGAAGGGAACCACCCCAGCATAGAGGACTGTGGAGAAGGGAACCACCCCAGCATAGAGGACTGTGGAGAAGGGAACCACCCCAGCATAGAGGTCTGTGGAGAAGGGAACCACCCCAGCATAAAGGACTGTGGAGAAGGGAACCACCCCAGCATAGAGGACTGTGGAGAAGGGAACCACCCCAGCATAGAGGTCTGTGGAGAAGGGAACCACCCCAGCATAGAGGTCTGTGGAGAAGGGAACCACCCCAGCATAGAGGACTGTGGAGAAGGGAACCACACCAGCATAGTGGTCTGTGGAGAAGGGAACCACCCCAGCATAGAGGACTGTGGAGAAGGGAACCACCCCAGCATAGAGGTCTGTGGAGAAGGGAACCACCCCAGCATAGAGGTCTGTGGAGAAGGGAACCACCCCAGCATAGAGGTCTGTGGAGAAGGGAACCACCCCAGCATAGAGGTCTGTGGAGAAGGGAACCACCCCAGCATAAAGGTCTGTGGAGAAGGGAACCACCCCAGCATAGAGGTCTGTGGAGAAGGGAACCACCCCAGCATAGAGGTCTGTGGAGAAGGGAACCACCCCAGCATAGAGGTCTGTGGAGAAGGGAACCACCCCAGCATAGAGGTCTGTGGAAAAGGGAACCACCCCAGCATAAAGGTCTGTGGAGAAGGGAACCACCCCAGCATAGAGGCCTGTGGAGAAGGGAACCACCCCAGCATAAAGGTCTGTGGAGAAGGGAACCACCCCAGCATAGAGGACTGTGGAGAAGGGAACCACACCAGCATAGAGGACTGTGGAGAAGGGAACCACCCCAGCATAGAGGTCTGTGGAGAAGGGAACCACCCCAGCATAGAGGTCTGTGGAGAAGGGAACCACCCCAGCATAGAGGTCTGTGGAGAAGGGAACCCCCCCAGCATAGAGGTCTGTGGAGAAGGGAACCACACCAGCATAGAGGTCTGTGGAGAAGGGAACCACCCCAGCATAGAGGTCTGTGGAGAAGGGAACCACCCCAGCATAGTGGTCTGTGGAGAAGGGAACCACCCCAGCATAAAGGTCTGTGGAGAAGGGAACCACCCCAGCATAGAGGTCTGTGGAGAAGGGAACCACCCCAGCATAGAGGTCTGTGGAGAAGGGAACCACCCCAGCATAGTGGTCTGTGGAGAAGGGAACCACCCCAGCATAGAGGTCTGTGGAGAAGGGAACCACCCCAGCATAGAGGTCTGTGGAGAAGGGAACCCCCCCAACATAGAGGTCTGTGGAGAAGGGAACCCCCCCAGCATAGAGGTCTGTGGAGAAGGGAACCCCCCCAGCATAGAGGTCTGTGGAGAAGGGAACCACCCCAGCATAGAGGTCTGTGGAGAAGGGAACCACCCCAGCATAGAGGTCTGTGGAGAAGGGAACCACCCCAGCATAGAGGTCTGTGGAGAAGGGAACCACCCCAGCATAGAGGTCTGTGGAGAAGGGAACCACCCCAGCATAGAGGTCTGTGGAGAAGGGAACCACCCCAGCATAGAGGTCTGTGGAGAAGGGAACCACCCCAGCATAGAGGTCTGTGGAGAAGGGAACCACCCCAGCATAGAGGACTGTGGAGAAGGGAACCACCCCAGCATAGAGGTCTGTGGAGAAGGGAACCACCCCAGCATAGAGGTCTGTGGAGAAGGGAACCACCCCATCATAGAGGACTGTGGCGAAGGGAACAACCCCAGCATAGAGGTCTTTGGAGAAGGGAACCACCCCAGCATAGAGGTCTGTGGAGAAGGGAACCACCCCAGCATAGATGACTGTGGAGAAGGGAACCACACCAGCATAGAGGCCTGTGGAGAAGGGAACCATCCCAGCATAGAGGACTGTGGAGAAGGGAACCATCCCAGCATAGAGGACTGTGGAGAAGGGAACCACCCCAGCATAAAGGTCTGTGGAGAAGGGAACCACCCCAGCATAGAGGTCTGTGGAGAAGGGAACCACCCCAGCATAGAGGACTGTGGAGAAGGGAACCACACCATCATAGAGGTCTGTGGAGAAGGGAACCACCCCAGCATAGAGGTCTGTGGAGTAGGCAACCACCCCAGCATAGAGGTCTGTGGAGAAGGGAACCACCCCAGCATAGAGGTCTGTGGAAAAGGGAACCACCCCAGCATAAAGGTCTGTGGAGAAGGGAACCACCCCAGCATAGAGGACTGTGGAGAAGGGAACCACACCAGCATAGAGGACTGTGGAGAAGGGAACCACCCCAGCATAGAGGTCTGTGGAGAAGGGAACCACCCCAGCATAGAGGTCTGTGGAGAAGGGAACCACACCAGCATAGAGGCCTGTGGAGAAGGGAACCACCCCAGCATAGAGGTCTTTGGAGAAGGGAACCACCCCAGCATAGAGGTCTGTGGAGAAGGGAACCACACCAGCATAGAGGACTGTGGAGAAGGGAACCACCCCAGCATAGTGGTCTGTGGAGAAGGGAACCCCCCCAGCATAGAGGTCTGTGGAGAAGGGAACCACACCAGCATAGAGGCCTGTGGAGAAGGGAACCACCCCAGCATAGAGGTCTGTGGAGAAGGGAACCACCCCAGCATAGTGGTCTGTGGAGAAGGGAACCACCCCAGCATAAAGGTCTGTGGAGAAGGGAACCACCCCAGCATAGAGGTCTGTGGAGAAGGGAACCACCCCAGCATAGAGGTCTGTGGAGAAGGGAACCACACCAGCATAGAGGTCTGTGGAGAAGGGAACCACCCCAGCATAGAGGTCTGTGGAGAAGGGAACCACCCCAGCATAGAGGTCTGTGGAGAAGGGAACCACCCCAGCATAGTGGTCTGTGGAGAAGGGAACCACCCCAGCATAGAGGTCTGTGGAGAAGGGAACCACCCCAGCATAGAGGTCTGTGGAGGAAGAAAAGTTTAAGTGGACTGGGGGAGAGGAATAGAAACGAACAACAAACACTGTAAACTGCTGTTACAACGTACTGACGTGATTGAAGTCTAGCAAACAGTACATTTGGCGTTGACGTTTATATTATAAGCTAATAGAAAAGAGTAACAGCAAGTGTGGGACCAAAAAACACCTGAACAGCCATAAGACGGCTGAGCAGTTAATCATATGGCTAATTGGACTATTTGCAATGACCCTGTTTTGCACTGACTCGATCCACACTCACTGGACTCACACACACTCAAACACACACACACACTCAAACACAGACTCCCTGGACTCTACCCACACACTAAACTCACTCACTCACTCACTCACTCACTCACTCACTCACTCACACACTCACACACTCACACACACACACACACACACACACACACACACACACACACACACACGTGGTCGGTGCACTTTAAGATGAGGGAGGACAATTTAAAAATGTTCATGAGCATGTCCTTATTTCTATTACAGCATGTTGGATGACTGTCATTCACATTCCATTCACCCAGTTCAATGTAACATTGATAGGTTTAGGCTACTACATGAATCTCCCCGTTACCCATCATGAGGTTGCTACAACCTAGCAGGTCGAGAGAAAAATTTGGGTAATCAAGGTGACAGTGACACATTCAATACCGCCTTGCACTCTCTTGGCTGCAGCTGATCTAGGGTGTAATCATTAGTCCAACAGTTTCAAACGAGAATTTATTGGACAAATTCAGGTATGTTTATCCCCATTTCGTTCCATTTGCTTCCATTTAAGAAACATTTTCTAACGTGAATATATTTCGTATTGTTTTATCTAAATATAACTTGTAATGTTTCACCATTTACATTTTTCTGAAATTCCTCTGAGACTGACACACACTACATACGCTGCTGCTACTCTGTTATCTATCCTGATTGCCTAGTCACTTTTTACCCTACCTAAATGTACATATTACCTCAACTACCTTGTACCTCTGCACATTGACTCGGTACCGGTACTCCTTGTATATTGCCTCACTATTGTTATCTATAATGTTACCATTTTCTATTTATTTATTTTATTTTACTTTTTAACTCTGCATAGTTGGGAAAGGGCTCATAAGTAAGCATTTCACAGTAAAGTCTACACCTGTTGTATTCAGCACGTGACAAATTTGATTTGAGTATTTTTTTTATTGAATCGTCCAACTGTAGGCCCTTTTACCAGATACTTATTCCCCCCATAATGAACTGTTTTATTTTTATAAGTTTGGTATGCTATAGCCTATAAAGTTGAAGTCGGAAGTTTACATACAGTACACCTTACCCAAATACATTTAAACTCAGTTTTTAATCATTCCTGACATTTAATCCAAGTAAAATTCCCTGTCTTAGGTTAGTTAGGATCACCACTTTATTTTAAGAAAGTGAAATGTCAGAATAATAGTAGAGAGAATAATTTATTTCAGCTATTATTTCTTTCATCACATTCCCAGTGGGTCAGAAGTTTACATACTCTCAATTAGTGTTTGGTAGCATTGCCTTTAAATTGTTTAACTTGGGTCAAACGTTTTGGGTAGCCTTCCACAAGCTTCCCCCAATAAGTTGGGTGAATTATGGCCCATTCCTCCTGACAGAGCTGGTGTAATTGAGTCAGGTTTGTAGGCCTCCTTGCTCGCAAACACTTTTTCAGTGGCCACAAGTTTTCTATGGGATTGAGGTCAGGGCAACTCCACTTCGTGAAGGCCACTCCAAAACCTTGACTTTGATGTCCTTAAACCATTTTGCCACAACTTTGGAAGTATGCTTGGGGTCATTGTCCATTTGGAAGACCCATTTGCGACCAAGCTTTAACTTCCTGACTGATGTCTTGAGATGTTGCTTCAATATATCCACATAGTTTTCCTGCCTCATGATGCCATCTATTTTGTGAAGTGCACCAGTCCCTCCCCCAGCGAAGCTCCCTCACAACATGATGCTGCCACCCCTGTGCTTCACAGTTGGAATGGTGTTCTTCGGCTTGCAAGCTTCCCCCTTTTTCCTCCAAACATAACGATGGTCATTATGGCCAAACAGTCCTGTTTTTGTTTCATCAGACCAGAGGACATTTCTCCAAAAAGTACAATCTTTGTCCCAAAGTGCAGTTGCAAACCGTAGCCTGGTTTTTTTATGGCGGTTTTGGAGCAGTGGCTTCTTCCTTGCTGAGCGGCCTTTCAGGTTATGTCAATAAAGGACTCGTTTTACTGTGGATATAGATACTTTTGTACCCGTTTCCTCCAGCATCTTCACAAGGTCCTTTGCTGTTGTTCTGGGATTGATTTGCACTTTTCTCACCAAAGCATGTTCAACTCTAGGAGACAGAACGCATTTGATTTTCCCATGATGTCAAGCAAAGAGGCACTGAGTTTGAAGGTAGGCCTTGAAATACATCCACAGGTACACCTCCAATTGACTCAAATTATGTCAATTAGCCTATCAGAAGCTTCTAAAGCCATCACGTAATTTTCTTTAATTTTCCAATCTGTTTAAAGGCACAGTCAACTTAGTATATGTAAACGTCTGACCCACTGGAATTGTGATACAGTGAAGTATAAGTGAAATAATCTGTCTGTAAACAATTGTTGGACAAGTTACTTGTGTCATGCACAAAGTAGATGTTCTAACCGACTTGCCAAAACTATCGTTTGTTAACAAGTAATTTGTGGAGTGGTTGAAAAACGAGTTTTAATGACTCCAACCTAAGTGTATGTAAACTTCTGACATCAACTGTATATAATATTCCGCCCTTATGGACACATTTATTTTAGGCCATATAAAGAACAGCTTTGCATTGTTGAATGAAATGCAGCAAACAGAGATATTGTTTCACATTCTTTAATAAAAGTCTTTCCCTCCCTCCCCCTGGGAAACATATGTTCACGTTGCCAAAAGGAAGTGAAATCAATAACAAAAGTTAAAAACAAAATTACACTGAATTTCCAAAAGAATTACGACATTTCAAATGTAATTATGTCTATATACAGTGTTTTTCTCTTTCTCTCTCTCCCATCATTCCTTTTACAAAGTAATTCAACTTGTATTTAGAATTGAATTCTCAGACAAACTATGTACTGGATCTTGATGTTGAGTGTGCAGGTGTCTGTAAGCAGGGTAGTACCTGTCACAACAGGTTTTGCTTGACTAAAGTACACGTAAGCCTGGATATAATAGTGGCCTGTAATAATCAAAGATGCTTATCATCCTATTTAAAGGGATAATTCACTAAGACAAGTATTTTTCTGACCCCGGAAGACAAGTCGGTTATCTATGCAGACACTGTCAACATGTCTAATGTACTGATTCACTTTGACGTCAGCCGAAATTTAACCATATTTTCCAGCGGGCCGACGGTGACCTTGTCGTCGACGATACAGAGGGACTTTTGAGGTTCCGCCACAGATTTCAGGAGGCCCCACTCCCCTGACTTCTCATACCACTGGAACAGGCATCTCTTGTCTAGTATGGCTGTCTGCACGTCTGGTTTCCTCTCTAGCTGTGGATAGAGAGAGATCATAAGTACAAACACCTCAGCGAACTAAGTGGCCTTGTGGTAAGAGTGTCTGCCGCTCTAGGGTGGGGGTTCAATCCCCGTCAAGTCTTACCAAAGACCGTCACTCAGGAGATGGATTGGGTGTAAGGCCTGTATATGCATTATTGCTGTGCATACTTCTTCTACTGCACTTGCAACAATGTCTGAGGGGTACTTAAATCCAAAGAGATGGTACTAGTGCGTCTGAAATGTAGATTAGATATGCTGGTGCTACCAAAGGCTTCTATGGGGGTGCTGGTCTACGGAGACAGAGGGGTGCTGGTCTACGGAGACAGAGGGGTGCTGGTCTACGGAGACAGAGGGGTGCTGGTCTACAGAGACAGAGGGGTGCTGGTCTACAGAGACAGAGGGGTGCTGGTCTACGGAGACAGAGGGGTGCTGGTCTACAGAGACAGAGGGGTGCTGGTCTACAGAGACAGAGGGGTGCTGGTCTACGGAGACAGAGGGGTGCTGGTCTACAGAGACAGAGAGGTGCTGGTCTACAGAGACAGAGGGGTGCTGGTCTACGGAGACAGAGGGGTGCTGGTCTACAGAGACAGAGGGGTGCTGGTCTACGGAGACAGAGGGGTGCTGGTCTACAGAGACAGAGGGGTGCTGGTCTACGGAGACAGAGGGGTGCTGGTCTACGGAGACAGAGGGGTGCTGGTCTACGGAGACAGAGGGGTGCTGGTCTACGGAGACAGAGGGGTGCTGGTCTACGGAGACAGAGGGGTGCTGGTCTACGGAGACAGAGGGGTGCTGGTCTACAGAGACAGAGGGGTGCTGGTCTACGGAGACAGAGGGGTGCTGGTCTACAGAGACAGAGGGGTGCTGGTCTACGGAGACAGAGGGGTGCTGGTCTACGGAGACAGAGGGGTGCTGGTCTACGGAGACAGAGGGGTGCTGGTCTACGGAGACAGAGGGGTGCTGGTCTACGGAGACAGAGGGGTGCTGGTCTACAAAGACAGAGGGGTGCTGGTCTACGGAGACAGAGGGGTGCTGGTCTACAGAGACAGAGGGGTGCTGGTCTACGGAGACAGAGGGGTGCTGGTCTACGGAGACAGAGGGGTGCTGGTCTACAGAAACAGAGGGGTGCTGGTCTACAGAGACAGAGGGGTGCTGGTCTACGGAGACAGAGGGGTGCTGGTCTACAGAAACAGAGGGGTGCTGGTCTACAGAGACAGAGGGGTGCTGGTCTACAGAAACAGAGGGGTGCTGGTCTACGGAAACAGAGGGGTGCTGGTCTACAGAGACAGAGGGGTGCTGGTCTACAGAGACAGAGGGGTGCTGGTCTACAGAGACAGAGGGGTGCTGGTCTACAGAAACAGAGGGGTGCTGGTCTACGGAAACAGAGGGGTGCTGGTCTACGGAAACAGAGGGGTGCTGGTCTACAGAAACAGAGGGGTGCTGGTCTACAGAAACAGAGGAGTGCTGGTCTACAGAAACAGAGGGGTGCTGGTCTACGGAAACAGAGGGGTGCTGGTCTACAGAAACAGAGGGGTGCTGGTCTACAGAGACAGAGGGGTGCTGGTCTACGGAGACAGAGGGGTGCTGGTCTACGGAGACAGAGGGGTGCTGGTCTACGGAGACAGAGGGGTGCTGGTCTACAGAGACAGAGGGGTGCTGGTCTACAGAGACAGAGGGGTGCTGGTCTACAGAGACAGAGGGGTGCTGGTCTACAGAAACAGAGGGGTGCTGGTCTACGGAAACAGAGGGGTGCTGGTCTACGGAAACAGAGGGGTGCTGGTCTACAGAAACAGAGGGGTGCTGGTCTACAGAGACAGAGGGGTGCTGGTCTACAGAGACAGAGGGGTGCTGGTCTACAGAAACAGAGGGGTGCTGGTCTACGGAAACAAAGGGGTGCTGGTCTACGGAAACAGAGGGGTGCTGGTCTACAGAAACAGAGGGGTGCTGGTCTACAGAAACAGAGGGGTGCTGGTCTACGGAAACAGAGGGGTGCTGGTCTACAGAAACAGAGGGGTGCTGGTCTACAGAGACAGAGGGGTGCTGGTCTACGGAGACAGAGGGGTGCTGGTCTACGGAGACAGAGGGGTGCTGGTCTACGGAGACAGAGGGGTGCTGGTCTACGGAGACAGAGGGGTGCTGGTCTACGGAGACAGAGGGGTGCTGGTCTACAGAAACAGAGGGGTGCTGGTCTACAGAGACAGAGGGGTGCTGGTCTACAGAGACAGAGGGGTGCTGGTCTACAGAAACAGAGGGGTGCTGGTCTACGGAGACAGAGGGGTGCTGGTCTACGGAGACAGAGGGGTGCTGGTCTACGGAGACAGAGGGGTGCTGGTCTACGGAGACAGAGGGGTGCTGGTCTACGGAGACAGAGGGGTGCTGGTCTACAGAGACAGAGGGGTGCTGGTCTACGGAGACAGAGGGGTGCTGGTCTACGGAGACAGAGGGGTGCTGGTCTACGGAGACAGAGGGGTGCTGTTCTACGGAGACAGAGGGGTGCTGGTCTACGGAGACAGAGGGGTGCTGGTCTACAGAGACAGAGGGGTGCTGGTCTACAGAGACAGAGGGGTGCTGGTCTACAGAGACAGAGGGGTGCTGGTCTACAGAGACAGAGGGGTGCTGGTCTACAGAGACAGAGGGGTGCTGGTCTACAGAGACAGAGGGGTGCTGGTCTACAGAAACAGAGGGGTGCTGGTCTACGGAAACAGAGGGGTGCTGGTCTACGGAAACAGAGGGGTGCTGGTCTACAGAAACAGAGGGGTGCTGGTCTACGGAAACAGAGGGGTGCTGGTCTACGGAAACAGAGGGGTGCTGGTCTACGGAAACAGAGGGGTGCTGGTCTACGGAAACAGAGGGGTGCTGGTCTACGGAGACAGAGGGGTGCTGGTCTACGGAGACAGAGGGGTGCTGGTCTACAGAGACAGAGGGGTGCTGGTCTACAGAGACAGAGGGGTGCTGGTCTACGGAGACAGAGGGGTGCTGGTCTACGGAGACAGAGGGGTGCTGGTCTACGGAAACAGAGGGGTGCTGGTCTACAGAAACAGAGGGGTGCTGGTCTACGGAGACAGAGGGGTGCTGGTCTACAGAAACAGAGGGGTGCTGGTCTACGGAGACAGAGGGGTGCTGGTCTACAGAGACAGAGGGGTGCTGGTCTACAGAAACAGAGGGGTGCTGGTCTACGGAGACAGAGGGGTGCTGGTCTACGGAGACAGAGGGGTGCTGGTCTACAGAGACAGAGGGGTGCTGGTCTACAGAGACAGAGGGGTGCTGGTCTACGGAGACAGAGGGGTGCTGGTCTACGGAGACAGAGGGGTGCTGGTCTACAGAGACAGAGGGGTGCTGGTCTACAGAGACAGAGGGGTGCTGGTCTACGGAGACAGAGGGGTGCTGGTCTACAGAGACAGAGGGGTGCTGGTCTACAGAGACAGAGGGGTGCTGGTCTACGGAGACAGAGGGGTGCTGGTCTACAGAGACAGAGAGGTGCTGGTCTACAGAGACAGAGGGGTGCTGGTCTACGGAGACAGAGGGGTGCTGGTCTACAGAGACAGAGGGGTGCTGGTCTACGGAGACAGAGGGGTGCTGGTCTACAGAGACAGAGGGGTGCTGGTCTACGGAGACAGAGGGGTGCTGGTCTACGGAGACAGAGGGGTGCTGGTCTACGGAGACAGAGGGGTGCTGGTCTACGGAGACAGAGGGGTGCTGGTCTACGGAGACAGAGGGGTGCTGGTCTACAGAGACAGAGGGGTGCTGGTCTACGGAGACAGAGGGGTGCTGGTCTACAGAGACAGAGGGGTGCTGGTCTACGGAGACAGAGGGGTGCTGGTCTACGGAGACAGAGGGGTGCTGGTCTACGGAGACAGAGGGGTGCTGGTCTACGGAGACAGAGGGGTGCTGGTCTACGGAGACAGAGGGGTGCTGGTCTACAAAGACAGAGGGGTGCTGGTCTACGGAGACAGAGGGGTGCTGGTCTACAGAGACAGAGGGGTGCTGGTCTACGGAGACAGAGGGGTGCTGGTCTACGGAGACAGAGGGGTGCTGGTCTACAGAAACAGAGGGGTGCTGGTCTACAGAGACAGAGGGGTGCTGGTCTACGGAGACAGAGGGGTGCTGGTCTACAGAAACAGAGGGGTGCTGGTCTACAGAGACAGAGGGGTGCTGGTCTACAGAAACAGAGGGGTGCTGGTCTACGGAAACAGAGGGGTGCTGGTCTACAGAGACAGAGGGGTGCTGGTCTACAGAGACAGAGGGGTGCTGGTCTACAGAGACAGAGGGGTGCTGGTCTACAGAGACAGAGGGGTGCTGGTCTACAGAAACAGAGGGGTGCTGGTCTACGGAAACAGAGGGGTGCTGGTCTACGGAAACAGAGGGGTGCTGGTCTACAGAAACAGAGGGGTGCTGGTCTACAGAAACAGAGGGGTGCTGGTCTACAGAAACAGAGGGGTGCTGGTCTACGGAAACAGAGGGGTGCTGGTCTACAGAAACAGAGGGGTGCTGGTCTACAGAGACAGAGGGGTGCTGGTCTACGGAGACAGAGGGGTGCTGGTCTACGGAGACAGAGGGGTGCTGGTCTACGGAGACAGAGGGGTGCTGGTCTACAGAGACAGAGGGGTGCTGGTCTACAGAGACAGAGGGGTGCTGGTCTACAGAGACAGAGGGGTGCTGGTCTACAGAAACAGAGGGGTGCTGGTCTACGGAAACAGAGGGGTGCTGGTCTACGGAAACAGAGGGGTGCTGGTCTACGGAAACAGAGGGGTGCTGGTCTACAGAGACAGAGGGGTGCTGGTCTACAGAGACAGAGGGGTGCTGGTCTACAGAAACAGAGGGGTGCTGGTCTACGGAAACAGAGGGGTGCTGGTCTACGGAAACAGAGGGGTGCTGGTCTACAGAAACAGAGGGGTGCTGGTCTACAGAAACAGAGGGGTGCTGGTCTACGGAAACAGAGGGGTGCTGGTCTACAGAAACAGAGGGGTGCTGGTCTACAGAGACAGAGGGGTGCTGGTCTACGGAGACAGAGGGGTGCTGGTCTACGGAGACAGAGGGGTGCTGGTCTACGGAGACAGAGGGGTGCTGGTCTACGGAGACAGAGGGGTGCTGGTCTACAGAAACAGAGGGGTGCTGGTCTACAGAGACAGAGGGGTGCTGGTCTACAGAGACAGAGGGGTGCTGGTCTACAGAAACAGAGGGGTGCTGGTCTACGGAGACAGAGGGGTGCTGGTCTACGGAGACAGAGGGGTGCTGGTCTACGGAGACAGAGGGGTGCTGGTCTACGGAGACAGAGGGGTGCTGGTCTACAGAGACAGAGGGGTGCTGGTCTACGGAGACAGAGGGGTGCTGGTCTACGGAGACAGAGGGGTGCTGGTCTACAGAAACAGAGGGGTGCTGGTCTACGGAAACAGAGGGGTGCTGGTCTACGGAAACAGAGGGGTGCTGGTCTACGGAAACAGAGGGGTGCTGGTCTACGGAGACAGAGGGGTGCTGGTCTACGGAGACAGAGGGGTGCTGGTCTACAGAGACAGAGGGGTGCTGGTCTACAGAGACAGAGGGGTGCTGGTCTACGGAGACAGAGGGGTGCTGGTCTACGGAGACAGAGGGGTGCTGGTCTACGGAAACAGAGGGGTGCTGGTCTACAGAAACAGAGGGGTGCTGGTCTACGGAGACAGAGGGGTGCTGGTCTACAGAAACAGAGGGGTGCTGGTCTACGGAGACAGAGGGGTGCTGGTCTACAGAGACAGAGGGGTGCTGGTCTACAGAGACAGAGGGGTGCTGGTCTACGGAGACAGAGGGGTGCTGGTCTACGGAGACAGAGGGGTGCTGGTCTACGGAGACAGAGGGGTGCTGTTCTACGGAGACAGAGGGGTGCTGGTCTACGGAGACAGAGGGGTGCTGGTCTACAGAGACAGAGGGGTGCTGGTCTACAGAGACAGAGGGGTGCTGGTCTACAGAGACAGAGGGGTGCTGGTCTACAGAGACAGAGGGGTGCTGGTCTACAGAGACAGAGGGGTGCTGGTCTACAGAGACAGAGGGGTGCTGGTCTACAGAGACAGAGGGGTGCTGGTCTACAGAAACAGAGGGGTGCTGGTCTACGGAAACAGAGGGGTGCTGGTCTACGGAAACAGAGGGGTGCTGGTCTACAGAAACAGAGGGGTGCTGGTCTACAGAAACAGAGGGGTGCTGGTCTACGGAAACAGAGGGGTGCTGGTCTACGGAAACAGAGGGGTGCTGGTCTACGGAAACAGAGGGGTGCTGGTCTACGGAGACAGAGGGGTGCTGGTCTACGGAGACAGAGGGGTGCTGGTCTACAGAGACAGAGGGGTGCTGGTCTACGGAGACAGAGGGGTGCTGGTCTACGGAGACAGAGGGGTGCTGGTCTACGGAGACAGAGGGGTGCTGGTCTACGGAAACAGAGGGGTGCTGGTCTACAGAAACAGAGGGGTGCTGGTCTACGGAGACAGAGGGGTGCTGGTCTACAGAAACAGAGGGGTGCTGGTCTACGGAGACAGAGGGGTGCTGGTCTACAGAGACAGAGGGGTGCTGGTCTACAGAGACAGAGGGGTGCTGGTCTACAGAAACAGAGGGGTGCTGGTCTACAGAAACAGAGGGGTGCTGGTCTACGGAAACAGAGGGGTGCTGGTCTACAGAGACAGAGGGGTGCTGGTCTACGGAGACAGAGGGGTGCTGGTCTACGGAAACAGAGGGGTGCTGGTCTACAGAGACAGAGGGGTGCTGTTCTGCGGAGACAGAGGGGTGCTGGTCTACAGAGACAGAGGGGTGCTGGTCTACAGAGACAGAGGGGTGCTGGTCTACAGATACAGAGGGGTGCTGGTCTACAGAGACAGAGGGGTGCTGGTCTACGGAGACAGAGGGGTGCTGGTCTACAGAGACAGAGGGGTGCTGGTCTACAGAAACAGAGGGGTGCTGGTCTACGGAAACAGAGGGGTGCTGGTCTACGGAAACAGAGGGGTGCTGGTCTACAGAAACAGAGGGGTGCTGGTCTACGGAGACAGAGGGGTGCTGGTCTACAGAAACAGAGGGGTGCTGGTCTACGGAGACAGAGGGGTGCTGGTCTACGGAGACAGAGGGGTGCTGGTCTACAGAAACAGAGGGGTGCTGGTCTACAGAAACAGAGGGGTGCTGGTCTACAGAGACAGAGGGGTGCTGGTCTACAGAAACAGAGGGGTGCTGGTCTACAGAGACAGAGGGGTGCTGGTCTACGGAAACAGAGGGGTGCTGGTCTACAGAGACAGAGGGGTGCTGGTCTACAGAAACAGAGGGGTGCTGGTCTACGGAAACAGAGGGGTGCTGGTCTACGGAAACAGAGGGGTGCTGGTCTACAGAAACAGAGGGGTGCTGGTCTACGGAGACAGAGGGGTGCTGGTCTACAGAAACAGAGGGGTGCTGGTCTACGGAGACAGAGGGGTGCTGGTCTACGGAGACAGAGGGGTGCTGGTCTACAGAAACAGAGGGGTGCTGGTCTACAGAAACAGAGGGGTGCTGGTCTACAGAAACAGAGGGGTGCTGGTCTACAGAAACAGAGGGGTGCTGGTCTACAGAGACAGAGGGGTGCTGGTCTACAGAGACAGAGGGGTGCTGGTCTACAGAGACAGAGGGGTGCTGGTCTACAGAGACAGAGGGGTGCTGGTCTACAGAGACAGAGGGGTGCTGGTCTACAGAGACAGAGGGGTGCTGGTCTACAGAGACAGAGGGGTGCTGGTCTACAGAGACAGAGGGGTGCTGTTCTACAGAAACAGAGGGGTGCTGGTCTACGGAGACAGAGGGGTGCTGGTCTACGGAAACAGAGGGGTGCTGGTCTACGGAAACAGAGGGGTGCTGGTCTACAGAGACAGAGGGGTGCTGGTCTACAGAGACAGAGGGGTGCTGGTCTACAGAGACAGAGGGGTGCTGGTCTACAGAGACAGAGGGGTGCTGTTCTGCTCAATCAGTTGCTTTATCTGATAAGTCTTTATGTCAGCGTGCGTCTCGGTCAAATAAATGATCAATATTTTATTTGGACGGGCAAGGAGTTAGGGCAGGCCAGGCCCCATAGGTCCCGCCCATAACACTGTCTGACTTCTATGGAGTTGGTAAATTCTTGTAGTCCAAAAGAGACGGCAACAAACTTATTTTCAAATGCATAGCTTCTGAAATGTATTTATTACCTTCACTTCGTCCCCGTCGACAACAGAGAAAACTCGCTGATTATTATGCATGAAACTGAACGCCAATTCAACAGATTTCGAATCCCTTCTCAAGTGGTAGACGGTCACTGAAAAGCGAAATAAGCAATCTTTACTTCCTAGGGTGTGATAAAGAGCTGCACATTTTTCTACCAATAGTTATATTTTTTCTTGTTGCCACAAAAAACAATCAACTAAGTAATGAATTCACTTAGAATGTGCCTTTAAAGCAAGTGTGTCAACTCAATTCCTGGAGGGCCTTGTGTCTGCTGTTCTTTCTCATTTTGATGTGTGTTCAATTAAGACCTAAAAAAAACATGTAAGGGGAGTTCCTAACTAGTCAATGATAAATTACAAGGGGAGGAGCAAAAATCGGCCTACACTCCAGGAATTAAATTTAACACCCCTGCTTTAAAGAGACGAGATAGTGTTCTTTATGGGTCTTCTGCAGAAATCACAAATATTACACAATGCAGCAAACAGCACCACTTTAATTCAGCCTCCTACCTTCATGATTGATTTTCTCATTATTTTGCATCTCCTTGACAATGATGACTAGTTGGTTTGGAGATAAGGAATTTTTGACTGCTGCTATCTTCCCGGATACTTCCATGTGCTTGTAGGTGGTGTGGATTATTTCTTCTGACATGGTAGATCTGTAGAACAACAAACAATCAATTAACAAGTTCTCTCACGTCACCCCGCTCCTCCGCTCTCTCCACTGGCTTCCAGTTGAAGCTCGCATCCGCTACAAGACCATGGTGCTTGCCTACGGAGCTGTGAGGGGAACGGCACCTCCGTACCTTCAGGCTCTGATCAGGCCCTACACCCAAACAAGGGCACTGCGTTCATCCACCTCTGGCCTGCTCGCCTCCCTACCTCTGAGGAAGTACAGTTCCCGCTCAGCCCAGTCAAAACTGTTCGCTGCTCTGGCACCCCAATGGTGGAACAAACTCCCTCACGACGCCAGGTCAGCGGAGTCAATCACCACCTTCCGGAGACACCTGAAACCCCACCTCTTTAAGGAATACCTAGGATAGGATAAAGTAATCCTTCTAACCCCCCCCCCCCCTTAAAAGAGTTAGATGCACTATTGTAAAGTGGTTGTTCCACTGGATATCATAAGGTGAATGCACCAACTTGTAAGTCGCTCTGGATAAGAGCGTCTGCTAAATGACTTAAATGTAAATGTAAACAAGATACAGGATAGAGAAAGTTTTGTTGATGCTGAGGAATGCATATGTTTTTAAATTACATTCTTAGTAAAGTTCAGAGAACATTCAAAAGATTTTTATAGAAAGTTTTCTTAACGTTCTTGGACAAATTTGAGAACATGTCTTCAAATAGAACCATGAGGAAACGTAGGAATGTCATGCTGAAGTCACAGGAGGTTGTTGGCACCTAAATTGGGGAGGACAAGCTTGTGATAACGGCTGGGGCGAAATGGTATCAAACATATGGTGTGTTTGATGCCATTCCATTTGTTCAGTTCCAGCCATTACTATGAGCCGTCCTCCCGTCAGCAGCCTCCACTGGCTGAAGTACTGAAATTCCCACAGAAGAATGTTCCCACTTAATCAAAGCTACAGTAGATATAACGTGATTTGACGTCATTTTATCTGTGGCCAATGACCTTGAGATTTCTTGGATGGGCACTTCTAATGTAACTCTATGGCAGCACCCAAGGGGCTTGAATTTTCGAGCTCTACCCGTAGATTTTACGGTGAAGTAGTGTCCCCATGAGTGACAGAACACTGAGCCAATCGCGGCGCAACTAGAGAACATTACTAACCACAGAAAGCACTGAGCTAGGCTGAAACACCTGCATTTTGGAGCTGCCTTGCTCAAGAAAGCAAAAAAAGAGACCATGTTTGGCTTTATTAACTCAGTGATTTTTTAAAAGTTTTTATATTGTTTGCAAACTGGTACATGACACATATTAATGCCAAAATAACATGAAAAACAGGCAACAAAAAAATAAAAAAAATAACACACACACACACACACATATATTTTAGCTAAACAGGTGGGGCTCAAAACAGGCGCCGCCCCTGAAAGACGGGTCCCCACTGACCGTGCGTAAACTAAATCAGATCCATTATGGCAGTACTCCTGAGACACTGTGGATCCAAAGGGGCTAAATTATGATTTTTCACTGTTCTTGTTTCTATAAAGTTGTTGCCTTGTTTTTTGGGGTCTCCATCTCTCCGGATTCACAGACACCCAAATATCAGCTATGTATAATTTGACCTGTTGATTAACGAGACACACTATTTATTTTATTAAGTTGTGCTATAATTTACCTGAACGTATTATAATGATGTATTTATTTACATGGTTGTGTCTCAATGAGCCACTAGCCTATAAATAGGAGCTATGTGCAATGGTCAGGTCGCTCTGAGGAAGACGTCAGCTTGACGTAGAAACGTCAGTCACTGTTCGCATCCTGTACAATGAATTAACGTGAGCAAAAATACATGAATCTCTTCCTGTGCTCCAACTCCGTTTTAACTCGAATTAGTCCTTTTGTTGTTGAGCACCCCTCCTTCCCTTTGTTTGTTGAGCACCCCTCCTTCCCTTTGTTTGTTGAGCACCCCTCCTTCCCTTTGTTTGTTGAGCACCCCTCCTTCCCTTTGTTTGTTGAGCACCCCTCCTTCCCTTTGTTTGTTGAGCACCCCTCCTTCCCTTTGTTTGTTGAGCACCCCTCCTTCCCTTTGTTTGTTGAGCACCCCTCCTTCCCTTTGTTTGTTGACGCAGGAAAGCCCACCTGAATCTACTTCAATCCCACTTTGTAAAGCAACAAAATGGGTGAAAAAAAATGATTGTGGGTGTAGACTTTCTACAGGCACTGTAAATGTAACCATGTTTAAACTGTTAAGAAATGTTCTGTTAAAGTATTGAAATACCAAGAAAACAACGTTTTTTTTGTCAAGTTCCTTAAATGCGGCAACGTTGGGCCAGTAACCGAAAGGTTGCAGGATCGAATCCTCGAGCTGACAAGGTAAAAAATAATAATCTGTCGTTCTGTCCCTGAACAAGGCAGTTAACCCGCTGTTCCCCGGTAGACCGTCATTGTAAATAAGAATTTGTTCTTATCTTAACTGACTTGTCCTTAGTTAAATTAAAGGTAAAAAATTATAATGTGCTGAGAATGTTCCAAAGCCAAGCAACTATCCTGCACCATTCCCAGAACGTTGTGGGAAGGTTGTATGCAAAATAACCTCAGGAGAACCACACTCTCAGTAGGTTGTCGAAACGTTGGATATTACATTTTTGCATCTGAGCTCCTAGAGTGTGCGGCTCTCCTTTATTTTCAAGTTTTCTACTCCGCTAGCCAGCACCTCGCCTTAATAGGTGTGCGTTTATTTTTCTTCTAGACTGATGCATTACCCATACCACAATTACAAACCACTATCTCAACACTTTAATGTTTATGAACTCAGCAGTGCATACATACTCTCCACATTATCTTCATTTGAAGGAATCAGCAGTAGTGGGAAACAGCGCCACTGTTACTGTCTGTCACTGTTTTGTTTACATGGTAGTGAGCGCTGGGGGAGTGTCGCACAACGAAAATAACTGCAGTACAAACGCTGCTGTTCTATTGTGCGAGCAATGATGTCTGAGGGGGAAAAAACAGTGTTTATTGTTTGCTGTAACTTTGTTGTTGCAATATCGCAAACGGTCGTGGCAGTTTCACCATTAAGGATTCCAGCTTTATAAAACCAGGCATTTTTGCAAGAAACTGACTGACAAAGAAACAACCCAGCCTCTCCAGATGTTACTGGTCACAACATTCACGGCTCTCACTGGCGCCGCCAGATTGACCCGCTCCTCTTACTTCAGGATTTTGGCAATGAGGCCATGCATCTACTTCCCCAGAGTCAGTTGAACTTGTGGAAACCATTGTTATGTCTCTGTATCCAGTATGAAGGAAGTTAGAGGTAGTTTGTACTAAAGTTATTGCTATCTAATTACCTCAGTACACTCAGCTCACAGCCAGACTTTCTAACTCTCTCCTACGCACACCACAGCCATCTATTGGCCCATTAGGTTACACTCTCCCTACCATGATTCGCCTCTGCAAACCTGATATGTTTAAAGCAAATTTATCCTTGATCTGAAAATGTGGTCGGAGGCGCCGTATGGAGGGTGTGATTGAATTGCGGAGCCTCCGGAGGCATGCCAAGACCAAATTGAGCGCCGTACCATATTGCTTGCACCTCCCAAATGTTGTAACAATGTGGAGGACTCCCGTATAGCTCTGCATTGACATGACTCATTGACGGTAGGTGAGGATGGGAGGTCCTGCATAAACACAAACTCACATCCTTGACAACTTCCTCCCCACAGCTCCGCGCTTCTCCGTGAAGCGCAAGCAGTATGAATGACCTGACTTCTGCAAAGGCCGTATCACCGTAAATACTGCACGGCCAATGCAGAGGTCGGATTGACCATGCAGCGCCTTTCACTGTCACAAAGTAGGGTGTTAGCCATGTAATGAGCTAAATTTTCAACCTGTCCCTGACTGAGTCAGTAATACCAACATGTGTTAAGCAGACCACCGAGTCCCTGTGCCTAAGAACACTGCCAGCCACCCTAGTCATAGACTGTTCTCTGTGCTACCGCACGGCAAGCGGTACCGGAGCGCCAAGTCTAGGTCCAAAGACCTCTTAACAGCTTCTACCCCCAAGCAATAAGACTACTGATCAGCTAATCAAATGGCTACCCAGACTATTTGCATTGCCCCCCTCTTTTATGCTGCTGCTACTCTCTGTTATTATCTACGTAGTCACTTTAATAACTCTACCTACTTATTACCTCAAAACCTTGACAAACAGGTGCCCCCGCACACTGACTCTATACCGGTACCCCTTGTATATAGCCTCACTATTGTTATTTCATTGCTGCTCTTTAATTATTTGTTACTTAATTATTTTTTATTTTTTTAAATGTACTTGTCTATTTTTGACTTAACACATATTTCTTCTTACAACTGCATTGTTGGTTAAGGGCTTGTAAGTAAGCATTTCACTGTAAGGTCTACAGCTGTTGTATTCCACCCATATGACAAATAACATTTGATTTGATTTGGTCATTCCTGCTGAAACGTAAGCCTAGTGTAGCAATCTGCCAACCTCCTTAAAGGCAGGCAGGCATAAATACTCTTTATCTGGGAAAAAGTATATGCAAACACGCTTCAGGCCAGCTTAAAAACATTCAGCCCAGCTTAAAAACATTATGAAGTTGGAAGTCCCACCCAGTTGCCAAAATGAAATAAAAAAATGTTGGACGCCCTTAATGGCACTGCCCATGCTAATGAGTCATTTTGGCCACTATAACTCTCTATCATTCTCTATGGTCTATTGTTTGTCTATTAAACTATCAAAAGTCAATTTCCTCTCTTTGGTTTCAGCATTTTAAACACCTTGAGCAAATAATGTACTCACAGCATTCTATATTTTTGCGAAGCTTGCATTCAATGGCCCCTCCCTGTTGCAGACATCACCCTTCCATTCCCCCCTGTCCCAAGGGGATTTATGCCTGATTTAAGATGAAATCAACAACCCTGCTACTTTATTTGGCACTTAATAGGCATTTACTACAGTATTTTTATTTATTTAACCTCTTGAAAATGGGAAAACGTGTTTTATATTAAGTTCAACATGAGCCTCTTTATGACAGAATGTTATACTTCTCAAAAGGCAGAGGTGGAACAACCCAACCAAATTGTATTCTCCAGCAATCAATGTGTAAACTATATCATTAATAAAAATAACTCCGAACAGCAGGAAATAGTGCAGATTGCACCTTTACGTTTCATAATCTTTATAAACGTATATGATTAAATAACACATTTCTTCATTTACACAAATGGCAATGAATCCAATCCATTGAATAAAATAATTGATTAAAAAAAATAAGTCTAGAAATTGTTAGTATATCATTGGGATTCCTGGGGTCCAAAACAGGACAATGCTATGCTGCAAATATCACATTATGTAGAATGAAAACAAAAAATTCTAAACAAATAAAATACACGTGTTAAAAAATAAGTTAGAGAAAGAGGAATTGACATACTTTCTCCGTTGCCTCGTCTTGTGGATGCTGACTTGTAAACGTCTGGTGCAGCAATGCTGTTGTGCTTTCTTGGTTGTCGGATCTGCAATGTCTGCACGCTCACCACGACAATTTTATAGAGCGCACACCGGAATGCGAAAGCATTCGCGCGCAAATGGCATCCAGATTGGTGAGTATCAACGGTAACAAGTAAAACCAGAATCATCATTTATGGAAACTATATTGAGCTTTCCAATTAGATTTGATATGGAAGGGTGGGACGGTGACCGGATACTGAAGGTAGTTTGGCATGTAAATTCCAGTATGTAGAGATGTCTTGTTTTGCCCCGTCTTGGGTTAGAGTTAAACAGTTGCAACACACACACACACACACACACACCTATATGATTGTCTTCTGGAATGACATTCATGGCTAAAACAGAATCTGGAATATGATGTATTTAGTGTGTCCTAAATGTATCAGCTCTGTAATTAACCTTGGAATGTAAAATGTGTATGTTAGTTTGTGAGAACTCACTAATTCCCCCATCATTCATTCTGTTTGCATCGGCACATCTAATTCAATTGATTACCATATTTTGACAATTAGTCTGGTTAGGACAAGCCTCCTTCGTTCATGGTGAGGTGAAAACACAAGTCTGGTTAGGACTAACCAAATGCTTTCACTTATAAAATTGACGGACACTGAAATTACCAAAGTTAATTATTTAGTATACATAAATACAGACATCATTCATGCCTCAAATACAAAAAACTACATTTAAAAATAAATAAAGCAGGTACAGTTGAATTCAGAAGTTTACATACCAAATATATTTAAACACAGTTTTTCACAATTCCTGACATTTAATCCTAGTAAAAAAATCAGTTTTAGGTCAGTTAGGATCATCACTTTATTTTAAGAATGTGAAATGTCTGAATAATAGTAGAAGGAATTATATATTTCAGCTTTTATTTCTTTCATCCCAATTCCAGTGGGTCAGAAGTTTACATGCACTCAATTAGTATTTGGTAGCATTGCCTTTAAATTGTTTAACGTGGGTCAAATGTTTCTGGTAGCCTTCCACAAGCTTCCCACAATAAGTTAGGTGAATTTTGTCCCATTCCTCCTGACAGAGCTGGTGTAACTGAGTCAGGTTTGTAGGCCTCCTTGCTCGCACACGCTTTTTCAGTTCTGCCCACAAATGTTCTATAGGATTGAGGTCAGGGCTTTGTGATGGCTACTCCAATACCTTGACTTTGTTGTCCTTAAGCCATTTTGCCACAACTTTGGAAGTATGCTTGGGGTCATTGTCCATTTGGAAGACCCATTTGCGAGCAAGCTTTAACTTCCTGACTGATGTCTTGAGATATTGCTTTTGATTTCCGGTCACAACTTGCAGACTTGTTTACGTGCTGCTGTGCGTTTTGTTGCCAACCTTACTTTGCTACCTGACAACTTTACGGTTTTTACTTTTTAATTACCGTTTATATTTTTAGTTTTCCCTCACTCAACTTTTTTTCATTCAACTTTTTCACTCCGGATGTTTTATCTGGACATGGTTCGTCAGGACCTCCAACAGCCGAAGCTAAGCAGTAACATTAACATGATGCCTTCTAATTGCAGTCGCTGTACTCAAAATATACAGGAGAGCGATCGCCTTACGGCGAGGATAGCTGTGCTGCTAGCCTAGCTTCAGACGCAATCGTTAAGCAAGGGCAACAGCGTCTGTGTCACCAGTAAGTACAGATAGTAACGTTAGTATAAATCCCCTTGCACAGTCCCCGCAGCCGGACAACTTTCTCATGGCTTCTGGAGGGAAATGCTGTAGGAATGCTCAGCCGGTGTCGCTCATTCAGCCGACAATAACTTTCAACCGGTTCTCCCCATTAAGCAGCGAGTCAGAGGCCGAGCGTTCTCTGGTCTCTACTCTTCCCGTTATGGGGTCTGAGACGCCGAAGGCTCCCACCATTAGCTCTGACAAATTGAAAACCCTAGTCAGCGGCGAATCCATTACCCGCAGTATTAGACTTAAAACGAATCATGTCCTTGAGACTCGGTCTCAACCTTTAAGTATTCACTGAAGACTCATCTCTTCAGTGGGTCATATGATTGAGTGTAGTCTGGCCCAGGAGTGTGAAGGTGAACGGAAAGGCTCTGGAGCAACAGCAACCTTGCTGTCTCTGCCTGGCCGGTTCCCCTCTCTCCACTGGGATTCTCTCCCTCTAACCCTATTACAGGGGCTGAGTCACTGGCTTACTAGTGCTCTTCCATGCCGTCCCTAGGAGGGGTGCGTCACTTGAGTGGGTTGAGTCGCTGACGTGGTCTTCCTGTCTGGGTTGGCGCCCCCCTCTTGGGTTGTGCCGTGGCGGAGATCTTTGTGGGCTATATTCGGCCTCGTCTCAGGATGGTAAGTTGGTGGTTGAAGATATCCCTCTAGTGGTATGGGGGCTGTGCTTTGGCAAAGTGGGTGGGGTTATATCCTGCCTGTTTGGCCCTGTCCGGGGGTATCATCGGATGGGGCCACAGTGTCTCCTGACCCCTCCTGTCTCAGCCTCCAGTATTTATGCTGCAGTAGTTTGTGTGTCGGGGGGCTAGGGTCAGTCTGTTATATCTGGAGTATTTCTCCTGTCTTATCCGGTGTCTTGTGTGAACTTAAGTATGCTCTCTAATTCTCTCTTTCTCTCTCGGAGGACCTGAGCCCTAGGACCATGCCTCAGGACTACCTGGCTGCTGTTTTCAACTCTCTAGAGACCGCAGGAGCGGTAGAGCTACTCTTAATGATCGGCTATGAAAAGCCAACTGACATTTACTCCTGAGGTGCTGACTTGTTGCACCCTCGACAACTACTGTGATTATTATTATTTGACCATGCTGGTCATTTATGAACATTTGAACATCTTGGCCATGTTCTGTTATAATCTCCACCCGGCACAGCCAGAAGAGGACTGGCCACCCCTCATAGCCTGGTTCCTCTCTAGGTTTCTTCCTAGGTTTTGGCCTTTCTAGGGAGTTTTTCCTAGCCACCGTGCTTCTACACCTGCATTGCTTGCTGTTTGGGTTTTTAGGCTGGGTTTCTGTACAGCACTTTGAGATATCAGCTGATGTAAGAAGGGCTATATAAAAAATTTTCCCCCCATATATCCACATACTTTTCCTACCTCATGATGCCATCTTTTTTGTGAAGTGCACCAGTCCCTCCTGCAGCAACGCACCCCCACAACATGATGTTACCACCCCCGTGCTTCACAGTTGGGATGGTGTTCTTCAGCTTTTGTTGCAAACCGTAGTCTGGCTTTTTTATGGTGGTTTTGGAGCAGTGGCTTCTTCCTTGCTGAGCGGCCTTTCAGGTTATGTTGATATAGGACTTGTTTTACTGTGGATATAGATACTTTTGAACCTGTTTCCTCCAGCATCCTCAGCATCAGTGTCCTTTGCTGTTGTTCTGGGATTGATTACACTTTTCGCACCTAAGTACGATCATATCTAGGAGACAGAATGCGCCACCTTCCTGAGCGGTATGACAGCTGCGTGGTCCCATGGTGTTTATACATGCGTACTATTGTTTGTACAGATGAACATGGTACCTTCAGGCGTTTGAAAATTGCTCCCAAGGATGAACCAGACTTATGGTCTACAAAAATTGGGGGTCTTGGCTGATTTCTTTCGATTTTCCCATGATGTCAAGCAAAGAGGCGCTGAGTTTGAAGGCAGGCCTTGAAATACATCCACAGGTGCACCTCCAATTGACTCAAATGATGTCAATTAGCCTAACAGAAGTTCTTAAAGCCATCACGTCATTTTCTGGAATTTTCCAATCTGTTTAAAGGCACAGTCAACGTAGTGTATGTAAACTTCTGACCCACTGGACTTGTGATACAGTGAATTATAACTTAAATAATCTGTCCGTAAACAATTGTTCGAAAAATTACTTGTCATGCACAAATTAGATGTCCTAACAGACTTGCCAAAACTATAGTTTGTTAACAAGAAATTTGCGGAGTGGTTGAAAAACTAGTTTTAATGACTCCAAACGAAGTGTATGTAAACTTCTGACTTCAACTGTATGTACAATCTAAAAAAAAAACATTTAAAAAAAAAACTTACCACAGTTTGCATTAAAAAACAAAAGTCCATCTAAAAAGTCAATGGATGCTTTTGTTTTGACATACAAATGAGTAACTGTCAAGTTGGAAACCCATCTGTGCATGTCCTCCAGACAGACATTGTCCCCTGTTAACACAGACAGATGGATAGACAGGCTCTTCCTGCAGGATTCTGTACAGAAAAGTTTAGATTGACAAACTCATCCCCCAGGTCTTTCAGAACTGTTTGTTTTACTACAGCTCGCCACTAAGGAACGTGGCGATGCACTGAAGGACATACAACTGGACAGGTGTAAGCTACATTCCCAGATGGTGAGTGGGCACCATATCCAGCACCTCCCTATTCCTGTACTAGTAGATCAGGGTAAAGCAGGAGAGGAAGCCACTTTACACTACTAGGACACAGCCCATTAGTCTTCTTCCTCAGCGTAGATCAGCTGGATGTTGACCTTGTCTCTCAGCGCACCGTTCTCTCTGTACACGTACAGATGACCGTTTGGGACGGGCCCGGCGCTGCCTCCCCCCTCTTCGTCTCCCTCCCTCTCTCCTTCCCCCTCTCTCTCATCCTGCTGGGCCATCAGGTCATTGAAAGAGGCCACACATAGGTCGTGCTCCTGCAGGGAGGCGGGGTAGCAGAGCGCGGACTTCTCGATCCTCACTGAGCGCCTGACGGGGGTGAAGAATCTCAGCTCCTGTCCGTCCAACACGCGGGCCACCGCCGCCTCCCTCTTCTGGCTCCTGAAACCACTGTGGGTGGGAGAGATCAGAGAGAACAGGTTACAGTATGAACAGTACATACACATGGTGATGGGTTACAAGCCCAGAGCACACGTTAAATACAGTACACACGGTGATGGGTTTGAATCCCAGAACACACGTTAAATACAGTACACACGGTGATGGGTTTGAATCCCAGAACACACGTTAAATACAGCACACACGGTGATGGGTTTGAATCCCAGAACACACGTTAAATACAGTACACACGGTGATGGGTTTGAATCCCAGAACACACGTTAAATACAGTACACACGGTGATGGGTTTGAATCCCAGAACACACGTTAAATACAGCACACATGGTGATGGGACTGAAATGGCAGCTCTTGTCAATAGTTGTGCACTATATAGGGTAGGGCTGACTCCAATTAGTTGACAGGTCAATTGTTTGGTCGTTACGCTGTTGGTCGAACAAGATTGTTTTAGTCCAGCAGTAACAAATATATCTCTATACATTTGCACCCATCTCAGTGAACTAATCCATTGTGGAGGCCGAGACTAAAATGTGGTCGGAGGCTCCATATGGGAGGGTGGGACAATGCCGAGGGCTCTGTATATCTCCGCATTGACATGATTGGTTGACGGTAGGTGGGGGGCGGTACATCCTGTAGAAAACACACTCACTTCCTTGACGACAGCTCTGCACTGCTCAGCGAGTATGATAGCCCTGACTTCTGCTGAGGCCGTATCACTGTAAATGCTGCATGGCCAAAGCAGATGTCAGATTGGCCATGCTCCCAGATGCACAATGCACTTGCCTATCCAGCCAATATGTGCACATTCATTGTTTTATAACTTCATTGTGTGAATTGTTTGTTCGTGTCTATCAATTCCCCATTACATACATCCCCAGTAGTACATTCATGTTAATTCCTATAATATCTAAATCTACAATGTTTGTTACTTTGGTTATGGTCATTTCTGTTAATGCAATCAATATTATTATTCCAGTCTTCCAGCTATCATTGTCAGAGTGCACAACCAATGCTACACTTGTGATTAACAAGTGTAGGTTCATTTCATGTACCAGTTTTGTCAATTTAGTCATTGTCCTTTGTTTGGGGGGCTCCAGTCAATGTTGAGTAAGAACGCGCACGCATAGAAGTGGGCCTATAGACTACCTGGCCAGCGGGCAAACGTAGGCATATAAAATGTGCCCATTTGAGGATCTGATACTTCTAATTGGCTTAACGCACCACCACTAATGACCTGTGGAGATCTCGAAGTAATGTTTTCACCACCTCAAACAGCAAGCAAACAAAGTCTGTTTTTACATCCATTGAGAATTACAATGGTTCCTCAATGTATTTAAAATATTTCAAGCTCTCTCCCTTTTCAATAACCACTCAGCTTGAAAGGGGAAAATGTAATGCTCTGATCCAGTGGAAACGGCATAAAATAGGCCGACTTAATTACTTGTTATCAGTGCTGGACTTGAACTGAAATAGGTTCCGGTATGGATTTTCGGTGCTGGTACTGTTTATATTTAGGTGCAGGAGCTCCACAATACTTTTCATGTAATATTTTATAAAGAGGAACAGGAGGTCAAGCAGTAGAACATTTGAGATACCGGTTCTCAGCTCTGGTGAGCTCCTGCCGAAGTCCAGCTGTCACGACTTCCACCGAAGTCGGTCCCTCTCCTTGTTCGGGCGGCGTTTGACTTCACCGGCTTTCTAGCCACCACCGATCCACTTTACATTTGTTATGTCTGTGCCTATTCACACCTGGCTTCACTCACCAATTACTTGTTTATTATTTAACCCTCTGTTCCCCGTGTTGTGTTCGTGAGTGATTGTGTATTTGTAATTCGGGGCTATCATGTTTGCCTTGAATATTTGTATTTTATGAGTAAAATACTTTGATTAGTCATATCTGCTGTCCTGCGCCTGACTCCTACACCTAGGACCGCTTACACGAGCACTGCTTCTTATCCTTGCACATATAGCCAACAGCTGTGTCTGTCCCGAGGTCACTGGCGCAGGAAACTGAGGGTCCAGAAAATGTTATACAATGTTGCATGTTCACTAGCCAAGCTTCAGGCCAGACCCTATATCGACATAACCTGAAAGGCCGCTCAGCAACAAAAAAGCCACTGCTCCAAAACCGCCATAAAAATGCCAGATTAAAAAGCAACTGCACACGGGGACAAAGACCGTACTTTTTGGAGAAATATCCTATGGTCTGATGAAACAAAAATAGAACTGTTTGGCCATAATGACCATCGTTATGTTTGGAGGAAATGGGGGGGGGGGGTTGCAAGCCGAAGAACACCATCCAAACTATGAAGCACGGGTGTGGCTGCATCATGTTGTGGGGGTGCTTTGCTGCAGGAGGGACTGGTTCACGTCACAAAATAGATGGCATCCTGAGGAAGTAAAATTATGTGGATATATTGAAGCAACATCTCAAGACATCAGTCAGGAAGATAAAGCTTGGTCGCAAATGGGTCTTCCAAATGGACAATGACCCCAAGCATACTTCCAAAGTTGTGGCAAAATGGCTTAAGGACAACAAAGTCAAGGTATTGCAGTGGCCATCATAAAGCACAGACCTCAATCCCATAGAAAATGTGTAGGCAGAAATGAAAAAGTGTGTGCGAGCAAGGAGGCCTACAAACCTGACTCAGTTACAAAAGCAGTGAGGAGGTATGTGACAAAATTCACCCAACGTATTGGGGAAAGCTTGTGGAAGGCTACCTGAACCGTTTGACCCAAGTTAAACAATTTAAAGGCAATGCTACCAAATACTAATTGCGAGAATGTAAACTTCTGACTCACTGGGAATGTGATGAAAGACATCAAATCTGAAATAAGACATTTCACATTCTGAAAATAAAGTGGTGATCCTAACTGACCAAAGACGGGGCATTTTAACTAGGATTAAATGTCAGGAATTGTGAAAAACTGAATTAATGTATTTGGCTAAGATGTATGCAAACTTCCGACTTCAACTGTGTGTGTGTGTGTGTGTGTGTGTGTGTGTATGCATACATACAGTGGGGAGAACAAGTATTTGATACACTGCCGATTTTGCAGGTTTTCTTACTTACAAAGCATGTAGAGGTCTGTAATTTTTATCATAGGTACACTTCAACTGTGAGAGACGGAATCTAAAACAAAAATCCAGAAAATCACATTGTATGATTTAAGTAATTCATTTGCATTTTATTGCATGACATAACTATTTGAACACCTACCAACCAGTAAGAATTCCGGCTCTCACAGACCTGTTAGTTCTTTTTAAAGAAGCCCTCCTGTTCTCCACTCATTACCTGTATTAACTGCACCTGTTTGAACTCGTTACCTGTATAAAAGACACCTGTCCACACACTCAATCAAACAGACTCCAACCTCTCCACAATGGCCAAGACCAGAGAGCTGTGTAAGGACATCAGGGATAAAATTGTAGACCTGCACAAGGCTAGGATGGGCTACAGGACAATAGACAAGCAGCTTGGTGAGAAGGCAACAACTGTTGGCGCAATTATTAGAAAATGGAAGAAGTTCAAGATGACGGTCAATCACCCTCGGTCTGGGTCTCCATGCAAGATCTCACCTCGTGCGGTTTTGTCTCCCCAGAGGTGATGGTCGGATTCACGTTTATCGTCGAAGGAATGAGCATTACACTGAGGCCTGTACTCTGGAGTGGGATCGATTTGGAGGTGGAGGGTCCGTCATGGTCTGGGGCGGTGTGTCACAGCATCATCGGACTGAGCTTGTTGTCATTGCAGGTAATCTCACCGCTGTGCGTTACAGGGAAGACATCCTCCTCCCTCATGTGGTACCCTTCCTGCAGGCTCATCCTAACCCTCCAGCATGACAATGCCACCAGCCATACTGCTCTCTGTGAGTGATTTCCTGCAAGACAGGAATGTCAGTGTTCTGCCATGTCCAGCGAAGAGCCCATATCTCAATCCCATTGGGCACATCTGGGACCTGTTGGATCGGAGGGTGAGGGCTAGGGCCATTCCGCCCCAGAAATGTCCGGGAACTTGCAAGTGCCTTGGTGGAAGAGTGGGTTAACATCTCACAGCAAGAACAGGCAAATCAGGTGCAGTCCATAAGGAGGAGATGCACTGTAGTACTTAATGCAGCTGGTGGCCACACCAGATACTGACTGTTACTTTTGATTTTGACCCCCCCTTTGTTCAGGGACACATTATTACATTTCTGTTAGTCACATGTCTGTGGAACTTGTTCAGTTTATGCCTCAGTTGTTGAATCTTATGTTCATACAAATATTTACACATGTTAAGTTTCCTGAAAATAAGACCAGTGAGAGGACGTTTCTTCTTTTGCTGAGTTTATATAGAAATATAGGCCTAAGTAAGCTACCGTATGAAGACTTAACAGGACGCGTTCTTAGGCCTACAGCTCAAAGGGTGGTTATACAAGGCTGCTATACAAAGCCTACTAATGATAACGACATTACTTATTAATAATCATAATGATCATAATAATAAGAAAGAGAACAAGAAAAGGGAGGGTATAGGAGCTAGAGCTGCGTACATATGTGTGACAAACAGGTGCGGATAGATTACAACCTTATTTTTCTGCCTGTTTGGAACAGTGTAAACACGAAATAAATTATAACTAATACCAGGCTGTTCTAGTGGGGGGAAAAATGGTAAAGCTCAACTCAAAAATGGTAAAGCTCAAGCTCAATGCTCATGATTAAAAACAGCCAAATCTGTGAACATTTCTTTATCCAACATTTTGCCGTTGCAACACACTCAAACAGGCAACAGAAGCAAGATTGTCTTATTTCTGTAGATATACAGTACCAGTCAAAAGTTGGGACAGAATCCTACTCATTCAAGGGTTTTTCTTTATTTTGACGATTTTCTACATTGTAGAATAATAGTGACGACATCAAAACTATGTTATAACACCTATGGAATCATGTAATAACCAAAAACGTGTTAAATCAAAATATATTTGAGATTCTTCAAAGTAGCCACCCTTTGCCATGACAGCTTTGCACACTCTTGGTATTCCCTCAACCAGCTTCACCTGGAATGCTTTTCCAACAGTCTTGAAGGAGTTCCCACATATGCTGAACATTTGTTGGCTGCTTTTCCTTCCCTCTGTGGTCCAACTCATCCCAAACCATTTCAATTGGGTAGAGGTTGGGTAATTGTGGAAGCCAGGCCATCTGATGCAGCACTCCATCACTCTCCTTCTTGGCCAAATAGCGCTTACACAGCCTGGAGGTATGTTTTGGGTCATTGTCCTGCTGAAAAACAGATGATAGTCCCACTAAGTGCAAACCAGATGGGATGGCGTATCGCTGCAGAATGCTGTGGTAGCCATGCTGGTTAAGTGTGCCTTGAATTTTAAATAAATCCCTGACAGTGTCACCAGCAAAGCACCCCACACCACCTCCTTCATGCTTAACGGTGGGAACCACACATGCGGAGAGATCATCCGTTCACCTACTCTGCGTCTCACAAAGACATGGCAGATGGAACCAAAAATCTCAAATTTGCACTCATCAGACCAAAGGACAGATTTCCACCGGTCTAATGTCCATTGCTCGTGTTTCTTGGCCCATGCAAGTCTTTTCTTATTGCTGTCCTTTAGTAGTGGTTTCTTTGCAGCAATTCAACCATGAAGGCCTGATTCACGCAGTCTCCTCTGAACAGTTGATGTTGAGATGTGTCTGTTACTTGAACTCTGAAGCATTTACTTGGGCTGCAATTACTTCAGGCTGTTAACTCTAATGAACTTATCCTCTGCAGCAGAGGTAACTCTGGGTCTTCCTTTCCTGTGGCGGTCCTCATGAGAACCAGTTTCATCATAGTGCTTGATGGTTTTTGCAACAGCACTTGAAACTTTAAAAGTTCTTGAAATTTTCCAGATTGACTGACCTCCATGTCTTAAAGTAATGATTGACTGTTGTTTCTCTTTGCCTATTTGAGCTGTTCTTGCCATAATTTGGACTTTGTCTTTTACCAAATAGGGCTATCTTCTGTCTACCACCCCTACCTTGTCACAACACAACTGATTGGCTTGAACGCATTAAGAAGGAAAGAAATTCCACAAATTAACAAGGCACACCTGTTAATGTGCAAAGCTGTCAAAGGCAAAGTGTGGCTACTTTGAAGAATCTCAAAGATATTTTGATTTGTTTAACACTTTTTTGGTTACTACATGATTCCATATGTGTTATTTCATGGTTTTGATGTC
Organism: Salvelinus namaycush; assembly: GCF_016432855.1. Taxonomy (NCBI): domain Eukaryota; kingdom Metazoa; phylum Chordata; class Actinopteri; order Salmoniformes; family Salmonidae; genus Salvelinus; species Salvelinus namaycush. The sequence goes on along the minus strand of NC_052324.1, from coordinate 44,215,285 downwards.
TTATTATTCTACAATGTAAAAAAAATAATAGTAAAACATTAAGAAAACCCCTGGAATGAGTAGATGTGTCCTAACTTTTGACTGGTACTATATATGGCTTATTTGTAAAAGCCAGGAACATTTAACAGTTAGATTATTTATTATAGACCTAATTAAGTTGGGGTTTGCCCACTCCACAATTTTCTTAGACATTAAGGCTAAGCCATATTCGCACGGGACTAGTATTACTGGAGAACGTTGGTTATGAAATTATTACCCCAGAATGTCTGTTATTCCAGAGGACGATACGGGCGGGATTATTGTTTCCGAAACCGCACCCTGTATTTGTCATTTTTTTCTCCAAGACAATTGACAGTTATGACAGAAGCCTGGATGTTTTCTTTCTAGGCATGAAGAAATTTCAACAAGTCCAGACAATAACAGGGCTACACTGATAACTCGAGCTTGGTTCCCAAGTTTCTAAAACACAATTCAGCTTTGTTATAGTGTCACCATGATATTTCAACTGTGGAAGTGTGATCATAATCATTAGGTTATTTTTGTGCTCTGCAGTAAAAGCAAAAAATTTCCCATAGCCTTCAGATGTGAGCTAAACGTATACTTGAGATGCGTTTTAAGGCTATGGATGAGAAAGTGAATTCATCATTTCCAAATGTTTAAGTCAGTTGTATGCTGCTTTGCGATCTATTAACAGCAAGGGTTACAGGCTATGGGTAACACTTCGTTCAATTTATCAAATCAGTTATAGTTCTCTTGCTCAGTGAGCAACACCTGTCAAACTCAGACATTTCTCTCAAAACACAAGGATGTCAAGAGGACCTTTAAGAGTACAAATTACTGACATGGCAGATTTGGACGGGACTAATATTACAGATGTGATGTTTGTGCACATAATTAAAATCCCCAGACCACCCCCAGAAAAACGAATCCAGTCCGAATAGGTATTTTAAAGCAAAGGCTGTTTCCTCCGCCACATTGTTCTCAATCCCAATATGCTGGTTAATTCTGCTATTATGCACATAGAAACGGCACACTGAAGATTATGTTTCTGAACCATGGACAGCGACCAATACAAAGTGGGAGAAAGCGTATTTATTATAAAATAATATTAGATTTTAGTGTTGCACCATTATTTTTACATAACCAAACACAATTTCAGTATCACGTCTTAAGAGTGATGACTGTGCCATCCCGTGGCATCCAATGGATTAGTCCAGAGACAGGCGCGACTCAGACAGGTGTCTTGTGCACAATGGGGGGAATAAAAAAATAAAATAGCGACTGCTCGACTAAAGAAATCTTGGTCGACCAAGAGCCTATCGACCAAACAATCAAACCAGTTGACTAAATGGGGTCAGCCCACTTGGAGAAACCAGTTAGACCTATCACTCACATTGGTAATCATGAAGTGCTTTGAGAGGCTGGTTATGGCAAACAACTCCATCATGCCTTACCCACTCCGATATGCATACTTACCCCAACAGATCCATTGATGGCATAATCTGAATTGCACTTCACACTGCCCTCACACAACTAGATAAGAGGAATACCTACGGTGCATTTGGAAAGTATTCAGACCCCTTCCTTTTCCACATTTTGTTACTTTACAGCCTTATTCTAAAATGGATTAAATATACATTCCTCAATCTACACACAATATCCCACAATGACAAAGCAAAAACAGGTTATAATTTTTTCATAATTTACTAACTAAAAAACCTTATTAATTACCTTATAAAACACCTTATTTACATAAGTATTCAGAACCTTTGCTATGAAACTCAAAACTGAGCTCAGGTTCATCCTGTTTCTATTGATCACCCTTGAGATGTTTCTACAACTTGGAGTCCACCTGTTGTAAATTCAATTGATTGGACATGATTTGGAAACGCACACAGCTGTCTATATAAGGTCCCACAGTCGACAGTGCATGTCAGAGCAAAAACCAAGCCATGAGGTTGAAGGAATTGTCCGTAGAGCTCCGAGACAGGATTGTGTCGAGGCAGGATTGTGTCGAGGCACAGGTCTGGGGATGGGTACGGAAAAAATGATGTTCTGCAGCATTGAAGGTCCCCAAGACACAGTGGCCTTGATCATTCTTAAATGGAAGAAGTTTGGAACCACTAAGACTAGAGCTGGCCTTCCGGCCGAACTGAGCAATTGGGGAAGAAGGGCCTTGGTCAGTGAGGTGACCAAGAACCCGGTCACTCTGACAGAGCTCCAGAGTTCCTCTGTGGAGATGGGAGAATCTTCCAGAAGGACAACCATCTCTTCAGCAATCCACCAATCAGGCCTTTATGGTAGAGTGACTAGACGGAAGCCACTCCTCAGTAAAAGGCACGACAGCCCGCTTGGAGTTTGCCAAAAGGCAGCTAAAGGACTCTCCGACCATGATGAAACCAAGATTGAACTCTTTGGCCGGAATGCCAAGCGTCATGTCTGGAGGAAACCTGGCACATCCCTACGATGAAGCATGGTGGTGGCAGCATCATGCTGTGGGGATGTTTTCAGCAGCAAGGACTTGGAGACTATTCAGACTTGAGGGAAAGATGAACAGAGGAAAGTACAGAGAGATCCTTGATGAAAACCTGCTCCAGGACAAGTCTTTGAATGTCCTTGAGTGGCCCAGCCAGAGCCCGGACTTGAACCGTGAACCTCAAACATCTCTGGAGAAACCTGAAAATAGCTGTGCAGTGATGCTCCCCATCCAACCTGACAGAGTTTGAGAGGACCTGCAGAGAAGAAGTGGTCTGAATACCTTCTGAATGCACTGTAGGTCAATTTCTACTTTGTGTAAGGGTTTAACGCAGGCAAGGGCCTGCCAGACTAGAGATACAAGTCTCTGCTTAAGGTAAAATGACTGTATATCTAAACAAGTAATGGGGCTGCCTTTTTGTTTTTCAAATATCAGGTTGTAGCTTTAAAATGGCTGACGGTAACCGGATCAGAGAAAGATCAAAGGCAGTCAGGTCAGAGGTCATAGAGTACCCTGGAGTGGCGGTGATCTTGTACTTGACCACAGACGAGCCTCCTCGGTCACCACGGATCAGGGCTTTGACGGCTGTGGGTGTGGCCATGGGGTCTGGTGTAGAGTGAAGCTCCATAACGTCATCCTGCTCTCTTACAGGCTCCTGCTCTGATGCTACGGTAGACTGACCTGGAAGTAGTAGCAATAAGAAGAATGTTATAGTCAACTACTGAGACGTGTGCACACACACTGCTAAATGGCATTTAAAAAAAAAAAAAGGTGTAAACTCTCCATTCAAGTGCATCGCCGTTTACTGGTCCCACCTCTTCAGGATATCACAGTGTTCTGGTGTCGTAAACTCATTCATGACACCACCACCAAAACTATATTCCATTTGATGGATTCTGACTTCTTAACTGGAAATATGAAATATACTATGGAGAGGAGAAAGACCAGTCTGGTTTCAGTTTTATTACATTTTTTATTTAACTAGGCAAGTCACTTAAGAACAAATTCTTATTTTCAATGACGACCTAGGAACGGTGGGCCTTGTTCAGGGACAGAACGACAGATTTTTACCTTGTCAGCTCGGGGATTCGATCTAGCAACCTTTCGGTTACTGGCCCAACGCTCTAAACCACTAGGCTACCTGCCACCCCAATCAGTACTCCAATCAGTTGTTGGGTTGTAATTTGAAATACTTGCTACACCAGAAGTGAATGGTTATCTGTAGGAGGAATGTATAAGGTGGAGTCAATTCAGGTTGGATATGAGCCAGGGGCTTGGGATGTTACGTAAGGGAACAGGAAATCACATGGTTGCGGTCACCGATAAGGGTGGAGAGCTGTAGATTAGTGATGAATGTGGGCCGAGGTCAGATCACAGTAAGAGAAGGAACAGTTTATTACCCACATCACTTTACAGCTTTATTGCTAGACAGGAAGTTGTTTAGAGGGAAGGAGACTTCATCTAAATTAGGGTATATATACACACACACTTGTGCTGGTGGGAACATGTCTTTGTCTGTTCAGCTGTCTGACTCTTTGGGTGAATAAACTTGGTTTGAGCTTTAATAATCATCTGTGAGTTTTTACACGGTTCATTTAGAACCTAACATATTATACGCTTGGAAAGTGGAGATATCATACAACGTCAAAATGTAAAAATTGCTGGACACACTTTGCCGTTTGGCAGACACTGTCACGCTTGCTAGCAAAGACATTTGTGGTGGCTAAGTCACAGGAAATTGCGAAAAATGATTTGTTTAACCTTCACCTGCGTTCTGGTGGAATGCATTCAGTTGTGCAACTGACTACTGTATGTAACCCCTTTCCCTTTCTAGTCAGGACCTGTCCCAACGGTCGCAGGTAAAGATAACATTGAAGCTGGAACATTGGTACAGTGTGGGAGGTATGAAAGGCTGCTGTTTTTATGCTCCAAATTCACTGCTTTACTGACAACGGTTAGATTCTAAACGGATATAATTCTTTATGACCATATGTACCTCTAATTATCATTGACTATTAAAAAATTAAAATAAAAGTTTTATTTCACCTTTATTTAACTAGGCAAGTCAGTTAAGAACAAAATCTTATTTACAATGACGGCATACACCAGCCAAAACCCTAACGACCCTGGGCCAATTGTGCGCCGCCCTATGGGACTCCTAATCAGGGCTGGTTGTGAAACAGCCTGGAATCGATTCAGGGTGTCTGTAGTGACACCTCTTACACTGAGATGCAGTGCCTTAGACCGCTGCACCACTCGGGAGCACAAAACTGTGAATTGGTTTCCACACCCACCAACGATTGTGACAAGAGGGAACACAGCTACACCTGGAAGTTACTTTTTCAAAGCAGGTTAGGATAATTCATGTGGCAGGTTAGGAAACTAAGGTTAATATTAGGAAAAGGATTAGCTAAAACATTCTCCTAACCTGCTACGAAATGTCACTTCTGGTCGTAGCTGTACTCCCTCTAGTCACAACCATTGGTTGGGGCAGGTACCCTAGCGGATAGGAATGTTGGGCCACTAATTGGGACAGAGAGGAGTCTTCAGAACAGGGAAGCGTGTCACTGCCTTATCCGGTGACATCACCACCTTATCCGGTTGTTGCCCTAGTGCAAACATCCCAGACGGATAGGTTTCCACTAGTTACAACAGCCATTAAATTGTAAATTGGTTATATCGAGAGAAAAAAAATCTGGAAAACAAAAATGTGCTTTTTGTTCATCATTTAAGGTTAGGCATAAGGTTAGCAGTGTGGTTAAGGTTAGGTTTAACATCAGATTTTAAGAAGATACATTTTAGAAATAGGCAGAGTTAATGACTTTGTGGCTGTGGTAACTAGTGATGACCAAACAACGTAGTAGCTAGCTAGCGAGATGGAGATTGTGTTTTTATTATTTTTTGAGTGCATTTCACAAGTGGCTAGTTTGTATCATCTACTTTCACTAAAACCACTGCAAAAGGTTTTGCCTTCAAACTTTGGTTTCGAATCGCGACAATTTCAAGTTCTCTTAACAATCGGTAATCTGCCTTTTTGGACGCCGATTATATTGCAATCCACGAGGACACTGCGTGGCAGGCTGACCACCTGTTACGTGAGTGCAGCGTCAAAAGGACCTTGTGGCTGCAAGGAGCCAAGGTAAGTTGCTAGCTAGCATTAAACTTATCTTATAAAAAACAATCAATCTTCACAATCACTAGTTAACTACACATGGTTAATGATATTGTAACGACCCGGTATTGTGTTCTGTGTTTGTGGGTGTGTTATGGTTCTCATGGCTACTAGCAGGGGTTAAATATGTCAGGACAGATGGAAAGGTTGGGGGGGGGGGTATGATGGGTAATCCCGCGGGATTTGGAAATGCATAAATAGGGATTACTGTATCATCTTTTTCTTCTCTGTTCGGGGCCTTGATCTGTTCCTATGAGAGTGACCCTTAACTCGACAGGGTAACATTGTGTATGTTCGGCATTTAGCGGCGTGGGCTGTGGCCGGGACAATAGCCCAGTTTAGGAATAAACCTGTGTTCTGACCTGCACACCTAGAGTCCGTCTCTTTTCCCTTTATGACCCAGCCGGGTCATTACAATATTATTAGGTTAACTAGCTAGTCCTGCATTGCATATAATCAATGCGGTGCCTGTTAATTTATCATCGAATCACAGCCTATTTCAACTTCGCCAAAGGGGTGAAAAATGTACCTAACCATAAACATCAATGCCTTTCATAAAATCAATACACAGAAGTATATATTTTTTAAAACCTGCATATTTAGTTAAAAGAAATTCATGTTAGCAGGCAATATTAACTATGGAAATTGGGTCAATTCTCTTGCGTTCAGTGCAAGCAGAGTCAGGGTATATGCAACAGTTTGGGTCGCCTGGCTCGTTGCGAACTGTGTGACCGTAATTAATTTGCCAGAATTTTACATTATTATGACATAACATTGAAGGTTGTGCAATGTAACAGCAATATTTAGACTTAGGGTTGCCATCCGCTCGATAAAATATGGAAAAGTTCCTAATTTCGCTGAAAGAATAAACGTTTTGTTTTCGAAATGATAGTTTCCGTATTTTACCATATTAATGAACAAAGGCTCGTATTTCTGTGTTTATTATATTATAATTAAGTCTACGATTTGATATTTGATAGAGCAGTCTGACTGAGCAGTGTTAGGCAGCAGCAGGCTCATAAGCATTCATTCAAACAGCACTTTACTGCGTTTGCCAGCAGCTCTTAGCAATGCTTGAGGCACAGCGCTGTTTATGACTTCAAGCCTATCAACTCCCGAGATTAGGCTGGCAATACTATAGTGCCTATAAGAACATCCAGTAGTCAAAGGTATATGAAATACAAATTGTATAGAGAGAAATAGTCGATGCGTCATAATTTCTCTAATACCTACAACCTAAAACTTCTTAACTGGGAATATTGAACCACCAGCTTTCATATGTTCTGAGAAAATCACTTAAACGTTAGCTTTTTTACATGGCACATATTGCACTTTTACTTTCTTCTCCAACTGTTTTTGCATTATTTAAACCAAATTGAGCATGTTTCATTATTTATTTGAGACTAAATAGATTTTATTTATGTATTATATTAAGTTAAAATAAGTGTTCATTGTTCATTCAGTATTGTTGTAATTGTCATTATTACAAATATATATTTGAAAAAATATACAAATCAGCCGATTAATTGGTATCGGCTTTTTGGTCCTCCAATAATCGGCATCGGCGTCGAAAAATCATAAATCGGCCGACCTCTACTTCACAGACTAATAATAACAACAACATCCATACTTATCCCCTCTCCATGCATATTAAATGATATTATTCACTAGTAACTGGTAACATGAGTCAGAAACCTGCTCTCTTGTGAAATCAAACGTCTCGGGACTTTCAGATGTTCAGTAATATGAACCACAACTATTCACTGCACGTCTGGACACTTTTCCCCCATTATTACTAAGCAGTCAAAATCCATGACGACAAAATGATTAACATACGATAAGAATACTGGAACTGACTCAACACATGGAAGAGCATGGCAATAGCCATAATACATTATTTTAGGATTGGAGCCTCGGTTGGATTCCTTCCACAAATCTTGACAGCGGAAAGAATCTTTACTTAATATTTTCTATAACAGCAAATACAGCAGCAAACTGATTTGAACATTTTCAAGATGCGTGACCCTGGTACGGCCAACAGAAACAGAAAGCCATGGACACAGCAGTGTGTCTTCCTAGATCTACGTGCTGGTTTTGGCAGGAACAAAGTATCCTAAAAAGAGGCAAGGAGATAGGATGTGAGGAATCGAGATGAATCGAGACAGAGCCACTTATTAGGGATGTTGCTGCCTTTCTAGTTTCCTCATTACCTTGTGTCTCTTCCTTCTTTTTCAGCATCTCAAACACAACAGTCCGCAGCTCATCCACTGGCTGAAGGAGAGGAAATAGATACCAAACCATCATATTACTAGTTTAAATGAAATAGATACCAAACCATCATATTACTAGTTTAAATGAAATAGATACCAAACCATCATATTACTAGTTTAAATGAAATAGATACCAAAGTAAGCAGCTCTAAATTTAGTTTAGAGAATTCTTCAGAGAAGGTCTAAACACACACACACACACACACACACACACACACACACACACACACACACACACACACACACACACACAGAGTTAGAGAGAGAGAGGATTGATGTTGCTAGACTAAGATTCCCCCTGGTGGGGAAGGAGAGAGAAAGATAAAAGAAGAAAAACAGAGCAGATAGAGGGATGAGAGAGTAGCTTTGACCTGTAGGAAGACTAGTCCTGCCTCCTCTAATAGGGGCAGCAGATAGAGGGATGAGAGAGTAGCTTTGATCTGTAGGAAGACTAGTCTTGCCTCCTCTAATAGGGGCAGCAGATAGAGGGATGAGAGAGTAGCTTTGACCTGTAGGAAGACTAGTCCTGCCTCCTCTAACAGGGCCAGCAGATAGAGGGATGAGAGAGTAGCTTTGACCTGTAGGAAGACTAGTCTTGCCTCCTCTAATAGGGGCAGCAGATAGAGGGATGAGAGAGTAGCTTTGACCTGTAGGAAGACTAGTCCTGCCTCCTCTAACAGGGCCAGCAGATAGAGGGATGAGAGAGTAGCTTTGACCTGTAGGAAGACTAGTCTTGCCTCCTCTAATAGGGGCAGCAGATAGAGAGGCATGGGGTATAGAGATGGAGAGGTATAGAGAGAGCGAGGGGTGAGGTAAAGGGAGTATGCTGTACCTCTAACACCACTCGTACAGCCTCTTCAAACAGCGGCAGAACCTCCAGGTTGCCCTGGCGCTCCATCAGACGGGCCTGGCAGATCCAGTACTTGGAGAACTTCTCGGCCATGGGCACAGTGGACAGCATCTCCTGCACCTGGGAGGACAGGCAGCCCTGTAGGGGGTGGGGGAAACACAGTCAGAAACACAGTAAGTCAGCCACAGGAACAGTCAGTCAGACATAGAAACACAGGCAGAGACACAGAAACAAAGATGGCGTCAAGAGAGGGCAGCCGTGCTTCTAGCCCCTTGGCCACTTTGCTTGCCTAATAATGTAGGAAATAATACAAAAATGAAATACTGCAAATGTTGTGTTATTACGCAGCCGGGAAGAACTTTTGGATTTCAGAGCGGCGGTAACTCACCAGGAATACAACTTTCCCAAATCTTATCCTTTGTTCGTACCCCCCCAGGCAATTGAACTGATTCCAGAGGCTGATCCAAAACATCACCAGTGGAGAAGACGTACTCGAAGTGGACTTCTAGTCCCACTCAGGAGGCGCGCATACCACCCACAGCTTCAGAGTATATTACTCACTAATGTTTAGTGTCTGGATAATAAAGTTGACGAGCTCAGGGTGAGGATCTCCTTCCAGAGAGACATCAGGGATTGTAACATACTGTTTCATGGAAATATGTCTCTCTGGATATACTGTCTGAGTCAGTACATCCAGTTGGGTTCTCAGTTCATCGTGCAGACAGGAATACAAATCTCTCCAGGAAGAAGAAGGGTGGGGGTGTATGTTTCATGATTAACTGCTCATGGTGTGACTGTGATAACATACAGGAACTCAAGTCCTTTTGTTCACCTATTCACTGGAATACCTCAATCAAATGTTGACCGTATTACCTCCAAGAGAATTATCTTTGGTTATAATCACAGCTGTGTATATTCCTCCTCAAGCCAATACCACGACGGCCCTCAAAGAGCTTCACTGGACTTTATACAAACTGGAAACCACATATCCTGAGTAGAGGTCGACCGATTAATCTGAATGGCCGATTAATTAGGGCCGATTTCAACTTTTCTTCCTAACAAATACAGCCAACTTCGCCAAACGGGGGATGACTTAACAAAAGCGCATTTGCGAAAAAAGCACAATCGTTGCACGACTGTACCTAACCATAAACATCAATGCCTTTCTTAAAATCAATACACAGAAGTATATATTTTTAAACCTGCATATTTAGCTAAAAGAAATACAGGTTAGCAGGCAATATTAACCAGGGGAAATTGTGTCACTTCTCTTGCGTTCATTGCACGCAGAGTCAGGGTATATGCAACAGTTTGGGCCGCCTAATTTGCCAGAATTTTATGTAATTATGACATAACATTGAAGGTTGTGCAAGGTAACAGGAATATTTAGACTTATGGATGCCACCCGTTAGATAAAATTCGGAACGGTTCCGTATTTCACTGAAAGAATAAACATCTTGTTTTCGAGATGATAGTTTATGGATTCGACCTTATTAAATGACCTAAGGCTCGTATTTCTGTGTGTTATTATGTTATAATTAAGTCTATGATTTGATAGAGCAGTCTGACTGAGCGATGGTAGGCACCAGCAGGTTCGTAAGCATTCATTCAAACAGTACTTTCGTGAGTTTTGCCAGCAGCTCGTCGCTGTGCTTCAAGCATTGAGCTGTTTATGACTTCAAGCCTATCAACTCCCGAGATTAGGCTGGTGTAACCGATGTGAAATGGCTAGCTAGTTAGCGGGGTGCGCGCTAATAGCGTTTCAAGCGTCACTCCCTCTGAGACTTGGAGTGGTTGTTCCCATTGCTCCGCAAGGGCCGCGGCTTTTGTGGAACGATGGGTAACGCTGCTTCGAGGGTGGCTGTTGTCGATGTGTTCCTGGTTCGAGCCCAGGTAGGGGCGAGGAGAGGGACGGAAGCTATACTGTTACACTGGCAATACTATAGCGCCTATAAAAACATCCAATAGTCCAAGGTATATGAAATACAAATCGTATTGAGAGAAATAGTCCTATAATTCCTATAATAACTACAACCTAAAACTTCTTACCTTGGAATATTGAAGACTCATGTTAAAAGGAACCACCAGCTTTCATATGTTCTCATGTTCTGAGCAAGGAACTTAAACGTTAGCTTTCTTACATGGCACATATTGCACTTTTACTTTCTTCTCCAACACTTTGTTTTTGCATTATTTAAACCAAATTGAACATGTTTCATTATTTATTTGAGGCTAAATTGATTTTATTGATGTATTATATTAAGTTAAAATAAGTGTCCATTCAGTATTGTTGTAATTGTCATTATTACAAAGAAATGTATAAAAAATCAAATAAAAAATATTTATGTTTTATTTTAAATCGGCCGATTAATAATCGGTATCGGCTTTTTTGGTCCTCCAATAATCGGTATCTGCGTTGAAAAATCATAATCGGTCGACCTCTAGTTCATACAAATATTTACACACGTTAAGTTTCCTGAAAATAAGAGCAGTTGACAGTGAGGACGTTTCTTCTTTTGCTGAGTTTATATAGAAATATAGGCCTAAGTAAGTTACCGTATGAAGACTTAACAGGACGCACTCTTAGGCCTACAGCTCGATGGTGGTTATACAAGGCTGCTATACTAAGCCTACTAATGATAACGACATTACTTATTAATATTTACACGTTAAGTTTCCTGAAAATAAACGCAGTTGACAATGAGGACGTTTCTTTTTTTGCTGAGTTTATGTACATGTCTTACACAACCTGGAAGAGTTGCACCACTAATGAATAGCACCTGCGGAACAATATACCTGTTCCTCCAAATGTCTTGCTCTCACAGTGAAGGCAGAGGCGGTGTTCCAAATGTCTTGCTCTCACAGTGAAGGCAGAGGCGGTGTTCCAAATGTCTTGCTCTCACAGTGAAGGCAGAGGCGGTGTTCCAAATGTCTTGCTCTCACAGTGAAGGCAGAGGCGGTGTTCCAAATGTCTTGCTCTCACAGTGAAGGCAGAGGCGGTGTTCCAAATGTCTTGCTCTCACAGTGAAGGCAGAGGCGGTGTTCCAAATGTCTTGCTCTCACAGTGAAGGCAGAGGCGGTGTTCCAAATGTCTTGCTCTCACAGTGAAGGCAGAGGCGGTGTTCCAAATGTCTTGCTCTCACAGTGAAGGCAGAGGCGGTGTTCCAAATGTCTTGCTCTCACAGTGAAGGCAGAGGCGGTGTTCCAAATGTCTTGCTCTCACAGTGAAGGCAGAGGCGGTGTTCCAAATGTCTTGCTCTCACAGTGAAGGCAGAGGCGGTGTTCCAAATGTCTTGCTCTCACAGTGAAGGCAGAGGCGGTGTTCCAAATGTCTTGCTCTCACAGTGAAGGCAGAGGCTGTGTTCCAAATGTCTTGCTCTCACAGTGAAGGCAGAGGCGGTGTTCCAAATGTCTTGCTCTCACAGTGAAGGCAGAGGCGGTGTTCCAAATGTCTTGCTCTCACAGTGAAGGCAGAGGCTGTGTTCCAAATGTCACCCTATGCCCTACGTCAGTGGTGCTCAGACGTCTACTAACCACACCCGACTCACTGAATCACCAGGGTGAGCCATTTGGCGACAGCAAAATTGCGAAACATCTGTGGGTCCCCAAGGAAAGGTTAGAGAACCACTGCCCTACGTAGTGCACTACTTTTGACCAAAGCCCTGTCTGTTTTATTAGGCCATTATTCCCTGAATAATGGAAACTAAATCACCTGACCTGACCATGTGTTGGATTAATATTTGTGTTGGATGGATTAATGGCGACACACAAAGCAACCGGCCAAACCAGTTTTTCCAATCACTAAAATTAATTTTCAAGGACCATCAATTTGTAATAGTAAAAAAAAACAATGCAATAGTTTCTAGTTGCCACCAGATGGCATTATATCACCGTAACCTCACGAAGAAGAAAATGAACCTAGTATTCATCACTACCTTACAAGTTCTACTCGACAACACGTTGGTTCACTACTTATTTCCTACATGTACATGAGTGAGTCAGTACTGATGATTTTGTCATTTGAGTAGTGATGATGAGAGTTTAGGGACATACATATTTTATATTCACATTACTACACAATTCCATCTTAATTACTATTTGTTAATTGGGAATTTGGTAATCTACTACTTAATAGCTACGAAAAAGCGTCTTGCTGATGACTGGCAGCTTTAGTGTTGCCGGTTGGGAGAAGGGCGGGTGGGCTGAGAGGGAAAACGCCATGTGAACAGCCACAAGACAGTAATCCGCCAACAGAGTACCAATCAACCCCCCAGTTGATTTGTCATATATTTTAAATGTCTGTCAATTCATGTCATCTAACCCAACCCATTCCTCTGCCACACCTCATTCAGCAGCTTGATGCAGTCAGCCAGGCACCGGTCCACAGCTTCAACCAGAGACCTGGCCTCAACTTCCTCCTCCATACCGTCCCAGTAAGCCTGAGGGAGGGCCAAGGTGCGCCGCACCCGAGGAGGCCTCACCGGCATGGGGGGACGCTTGTAGGAGATGCCCCTGTTCTCACGCCATTCCTGGAGCTTCTGCCTGAAGACACACACAGAGTGGAATATAAGGTTGTTAAGTAAAATGTTGGGGTAAAGTCAGATGTTTGTAGTCCAACTCAACCACACTCTATTAAATGAGGTGCTGGGTGGAAAGAATATGGTGGTATAATGGAAAAGACCCAGCACATTCATATGCTACGATACCAACACACATACCTTTTACTGAAGTGAAATGACAAATGTTACCTTGATGTTATTTTGTTATTTCAACAAACAAAATCACAGTAGTTATGTGCACTGTGTAACCCAAGGCCTTATTCAACCAGTCTAGAGTTTAATATTTTAAGACTTCAAGTCATTCTGTATAAGATTGTCTGCTAAAATCACAAAAATGTAAATGTACTGTATTCTACTTCCTAGTACTTATCTAATTTACAATAAAACAAACTAAAACTGACATTCTCTCTTCCTGGGCAGCTGTCATCTTCCTGCGGCCCTCTGTCTTGGGCACGACCCTGGCCTGGTCTCTGGGTGTCTTAAGGCCAACACCAGCCTCCCACCCCACCTCCTCCTGGCCATGGCTGGACTTTTTGGCAGAGCGAGGCACCGCCTGGGGGATCCACACACCATTTACTGTGCTGCTGTGAGGCCTAGGCCAACACGCCGGAGATGTTGATGAGGGCGATGGAGCATTGGGTTCATTCTTGGTGTCAGTGTCTGTCCACCCGCTCTCCACCATGCCTCGGTTTTCCTCGCCGCTGCTTTTCTGACCCATCGCAGCCACAGCTGCATGCATGGCCCTACTCAGAGCCGTGTTCTGCCATTGGTTTCCTGTTATCCCGGTGGAAGCTCGAGAGGCAGCCTTCCATATCCGAGTGCTGGCTCCTGCTCCTCTAGCCTCAGCCCTATGCTGTGATGCAGCCCTCTGAATACACTCAACCTCTTGGATGGAAACTCTGGGAGAGGTTTTGGTTGTCCTTTTATTACCTGGCTTCGTAGCTGCAGTCTTGTGCCCAGGACCAGTAGGGCCTTGGATGATGGGTTTAGGTCCAGTGACAGGTTGTCTCTGCCCTGCTGGTTTACTGGATCTCTCTGGGAGTGGTGTGGAATCAGTCCTACTCACAGCTTGGCTCCTCCTTTGCCCATTGTCCACAGCCGAGGCAGTTGTCCTCTGGTTAGTCTCACTCACGCCAGTGAAGGGATTCCTTCTCCTCTGAGCAGTAACTGGTGGCTTTTGGGTCACAGCTGGGACTGGGCTGGTGCTTGGGCATGCTCTGTTCAAGACCGAGGGGGTGAAGGAGGCTGATGCTGGAGCAGGGACGGTGGTGCTTCTAGGTTGCACCTGGACAGACACAAGGCCTGTCTTGGTTTTAACCATTGTGCTCGGACTCATTCTGGCACTGCTGGCTGTGTTGGGCCGCGTGCTGGCTGTGTTGGGCCGCGTGCTGGCTGTGTTGGGCCGCGTGCTGGCTGTGTTGGGCCGCGTGCTGGCTGTGTTGGGCCGCGTGCTGGCTGTGTTGGGCCGCGTGCTGGCTGTGTTGGGCCGCGTGCTGGCTGTGTTGGGCCGCGTGCTGGCTGTGTTGGGCCGCGTGCTGGCTGTGTTGGGCCGCGTGCTGGCTGTGTTGGGCCGCGTGCTGGCTGTGTTGGGCCGCGTGCTGGCTGTGTTGGGCCGCGTGCTGGCTGTGTTGGGCCGCGTGCTGGCTGTGTTGGGCCGCGTGCTGGCTGTGTTGGGCCGCGTGCTGACTGTGCTGGGCCGCGTGCTGGCTGTGCGAAGTGTGTTAGCGGGTTTCCCAGTAATATTTGGCTTTGGTCTGGTTGTGTTGGCTGAATGTGTTCTACCAGCGTTTTCCAGGGGTTTGGCAGAGCTAGGGCGTGTGTTGCCGACTTTAACAGCTGGATTAGGCTGGGTTCTGGGTTGGTTGGTGGTGCCTGGGCATCTTTTGGTAGAGACAGTGGATTGTGATCTGGCTGGAGCCGTCTTCAGGCTGGTTGAGTGACTTGGGGCAACCGCAGAAGGCTTTGTCATGCCTTTGAGCACGTTGAGACGTGCGGTACTCGATGCTGCAGAGAGGAGACCGTTGGCAGAGATCTGTTTGTTGGTGGTACTGCAGAAGGTGCCAGTGGTTTGGGAAACGGCGTTGGCCATCAGAGGTTGAACCTTCACCGTTCCCTTTTTCATCTTGAGGGGATTTGGACCCTGGTTCTCTTTTCCCGGGTCCAGCTGTAATTACAAAACAATATCAGTTGATATAGTTCGTAACTTAAAGACACCTCAACGGGTCAGTTAATTAGTATTTTAGATTGGTCACTTAGCAGATGCAGTAGTGAGTGCAAACATAAAAAAAAAAAAAAAAAAAAAAAGAGTCCATACTGGTCCCTCGTAGGAATCAAAACCACAACTCTGACATTGCGTGCTCGACCAACTGAGCCACACGGTACACCTACTATAATTCAAGCCTCACTATATAATTAATAGTGAGCAAACTGCCAGGCTTGCTTTGAGAGAGATGGTGTCAAGGAGAGGAAAGTGATTGGCTACAGTACTTACATCATCCTTCACGGTAGACATGGTGATCTGCTTTGCTTTAACGGCATCTCGAAGATAAGGTCTGAAATCAGTCATGTGTGATAGGACATTATTTACAAAAGACTATGGATAAGACATGTCAAGCTGAAATATTGCCACTAGTTAATACTGTAGGGCTTTCACTCGCTGCCATACAATGTATAGAAAAACAGGGCAATTCAAGCGGGAGCACCAAAATGAATGGGAAAACGTTGTTCTCGTTGCCCGATGTCATTAGAAATGACATATAATTAATCACATTTATTTATCAAGCCCTTTAAAAAAAATGTTTTTACATCAGCCGATGTCACAAAGTGCTAATAATCATTCGATTATAACATTGTAGAGAACAACATTAACATACTTGTACTTGACAGTGTTGATGAAATAAGAACGTTCATTTGCTGTGACCTTTACTAGTTTAAACTGCGCCTCTCTTGGTTGTATCCCTTTCATATAAGGTGTTGTGAGATGGTATCATTTGGAGGTGGTTCACCTCCAGATCCTTGGCTTTCATCATTTCAGTAAAGCAGACGCCAAGGGATTAGTAAGAACAGTGGTTACAAATAAGTGGCAAGAGTTGTGGAACAGGAAAGTAAGGGAAGACACCTGTATAAGATCCAGGAAAAGGTGGGGGCAGGGGGAGTCCTCAGGCCAAGAGAGAAGGGAGGAAAGTGTAGTCACAAGGCTGAGACTGATCCTCGTCACACCTCTCAGATGGAGACAGTGGAACATGTTCTATTTCAGTGCCAGAAATACGTGAGACAAAGGGAGCGATTGTTATTAGATTTGAGGAGTAGTGGGGTTGAATAGCCAGGATTAAGTGAACTGCTGGGGAAATCTTCAGGGGATGTAGTATTTAATTATGTATTTTATTTCCTTAGGGGGACGAGATTATTGTGTTGGATTTAGACCTTCGCTGTCTCTGGTCCACACTCCAGTCCAGTTGGTGGCAGTAATGCAGCTTAAAGTTGGTTGCCAACCGCCATATAAAATCCACAGAATAATAATAATAATATACAATGCAAACAAGAACTGATTGTCCTCGCCGAGGGTGGATATTGCAATTCAGTCTGTTAACTTTGTAAATAAATAATGAGCCCTATTTAGTTTTCTACTCAGCCGAATTCATTTTGAAAAATGCCATGTTTTCACTCACGAACCTGCAGCCACTAGATAGTTTGTCAGTATGGCGTTCATAGTTAGCGGCTGCCGCGGAGCAGCGCCTCAGTTCTATATTGAGCAGTGACCAGTTTAAGATCATAACAATTTCATTAAGGCGAAATTCTCAGAGTAAATCGTCGGTAACTTTTTAACCATATATGGTAGAGACATGGGGTATGGACTATTGTTTGTTTGACTGAATTTGTATAAACATAGACATTTGTATAAACCTTAAATGAATTAATCATCTTATATAGGCTATATAATGGCCAAGAAGATAGCCGTCAAGCCATGATGATTTCTTACTTTGGGTTTGGTGGCTTCAGTCTTCCTTTTGCTGCTAAGTACTCTATCAACTGCTGCTTGCGCAATTCTGTGAAAGACAAGAAGCAAGTTTAAAACAAATCCTTAATTTACTCCACTATTTGGTCAATAGTTGTAAAGATAACTAGCTATCTAACGTTAACTGGCTAACGTCAGACAGCTAGCCCTAGCTGCAACATTGTTGTTCTAACAGGACGATGGTTCTAGCTAGTTACGTTACTAGTTTAGGGAGTCAATAAAACAGCCCAATGTCCCAAAAGACTCCATAAGTTTCCTCTGAACTAAGTTAACGTTAGTGTGTACCCTAGCCTATATCTAGTTTGTCCACTGTAGCTTGACTGAACGATAAACAAAATATTGTTTACATTGTATTATGACTAACGTCAACTATAGTTAGTAAGCTAAAGAGGCCTGCTATCAAGCTAGCATGCATTGTTAGCAAGTAAATAATAGAGCTAGCTAGCGGAATATTAGTTAACGTTAGCTACACCATACCTTTTCTGTTAAGTTGGGCAACCATTTCTTCCGCGTCCATTGCTATTTGTAATCTAGTCACTTGAGACATGTTATTTTAGTGTAGCTAGCTAAATTCTTCGCTATTTTAGTGGAATAGAAGTTATGATTTGCTAGCGAGCTAACATAAACAAACCGACTTCATCAAGTTCGTGGTCTAGTTTGAAATTGCCGGGGTAACGCCACTGTTCTCCCATTGGCTCGTTCAAATATTTGAAAAAAACACGCACAGTCAGACAGCCAGCCACTCCAATGCTTCTTTTAATTCTGTAGGTTTTATATGGATAGTAACATTGAAAGTGGTGGGGAAACATCCGACTGGGAGGTGTGATCATTGTCAGGAGGAGATGGAGACAGTGGAACATGTTATATTTCAGTGCCAGAAATATGTGAGACAAAGGGAGCGATTGTTGTCAGATTTGAGGAGTAATGGGGTTGAAGAGCCAGGATTAAGTGCATTTTTGGGGAAATCTTTAGGTAATGTAGTTTTTAATTATGTATTTAGTTTCGTTAGGGAGACGAGATTATTGGGTAGGATTTAAAATCAAAATCCTACAGAATAATGTCATCTCCCTAAGGAAACAAAATACATAATTAAATATTACATCCCCTGAAGATTTCCCCAGCAGTTCACTTAATCCTGGCTATTCAACCCCACTACTTCTCAAATCTAACAACAATCGCTCCCTTTGTCGCACGTATTTCTGGCACTGAAATAGAACATGTTCCACTGTCTCCATCTGAGAGGTGTGATGATGATCATGTTTCCCCACCACTTTCAACTTACTATTGAGCTGTGTGTGTCAGTCTCAGCCTTGTGACTAAACTTTCCTCCCTTCTCTCTTGGCCTGAGGACCCCCCCTTCCCCCACCTTTTCCTGGATCTTATACAGGTGTCTTCCCTTTCTCTTGTTCCACAACTCTTGACACTTATTTGTAACCACTGTTCTTACTAATCCCTTGGCTTCTGCTTTACTGATGAACAATTCCATCTCAACATTAGGATGTTTATAAGAGCCTGGATGTTCTCTTGATAAGTGAGTGAATTGGACCATTTTCCAGTCCTGCTAAGTTTTCAAAATGTAACAAGTACCTTTGGGTGTCAGGGAAAATGTATGGAGTAAAAAGTACAGTATTTTCGTTAGGAATGTATTGAAGTAAAAAGAAAAGTTGTCAAAAATATAAATAGTAAAGTACAGATACCCCAGAAAACTACTTAAGTAGTACTTTAAAGTAGTTTAACTTTACACCACTGATATTATTACTGGTATAATGTAGGTATACCTCTCATATTTGTTCTTGTTGTGGTTCTGGTATTTGATGCATGTTGTCTGATTCTTAACATTGTTCTTCCAATAACCATGTTATTACAGTAGCCAACCATAATAATCGATGACAGAGAATATCAATTTCCAGTTGAATATTTATTCAAAAGAGCACATATGTAGGACAATTCAAATGTTTGCATGTATCAATGAATAAGTGCAACATCAACAGATTGACAAATAAATACAATGATAAATAAGTATAATCACGGAAATATAAATACATTAATAAATAGTAGAACAATATTATGATTAGTAGAAATGTAATTACAGTAAGCAATACGTTCATTTTGGATTTCAGCAATAAATACGGTACAATAAATATCATGGGCGCTTGCCACAATCTGACTCAACGGTGCCATCTTGTGGTAAACTTTGACCAAGTCAATACACCCCAATGGTGAATTGCTCTAGTAGTACATACATACATGCATACAGTACATACATACAGTACATACATACAACCTGAAGAATTTATTGTGTCTTACAAACATACACCTAATCTTTAGACGTACAGACAGTGGCAATCCAGCCCTGACCACAAAGGCCCTATAGAATCACATATATAATCTCTATTGCTGAGTTAAATAAAGGTTCAACAAAAATACAAATAACATTGAATTATATAGGATCTCTATGAGAGATCTGTGGTGTCAGTTTCGGCACCCACCTCAGTTGTGGCGCTGGATAGTGAATGTGGTGAAGCGGTTGGGGGTTGCCCTCTGGCACATGTTCACCATTTTGGTGTTGTCCTGCTGTAGGGCCGTGCTGATGAACCAGTTCCTGGAATGGGCAGACTCCAGGGTACTGACGTCAACTCCGGTGTCCCGTTTGTAGAAGAGGAAGCGCACCATGTCGCTCTCATGGTTGATGGACTTCAGCTGTTCCTTGTCTGCCACCTCCTGGAGAGAGAGAGAGATGGTCAGGGGGATAAACTCAATGGTCTGACTCAAAACTGACTTAAAGGTCAAATGTCATACACCAGGAGTGGATAGAAATGTTACTCTGGCTATTGGTTTGAGTTTGTGGCTGTTGGAACCAATGACTTATATAATCAACACATCATTGGTTGGAACAAGCCGACACACTCTCACTCTCCAGGACTAATAGTCATCCTCGCTGTATCCCATTCCCAGTCACATTTCACCAGGGTCGGTCTCCCTTGGCCTCTCTGGCAGTTTCCTTTAATTACACTGCAACTCAACCTTTTACATTCCACATGTGATTCAGACACAATGTTGATGATGTCAGCATTCTTCAGCTCAGGCACCATCTCCATGACCATCTCTATGTGGTGCATGATACGGTCCAGGTCTGAGTCAAACAACTCCAGCCTCAACAGCCAATTATCCTATCTATCAATACTGAATCACAAAAATATTCAGCAGTAGTAGTGCTATTTACCTCTAGGTGCAAGGTGGGCGTGCCTCCTGATGTTATGCAAGATAGGTAGAGGTTGGATCCCTTGATGCCCAGGGCTACAGGCCTTGCTTCAGTCTCACTGGGGACAGGCGTTACGTACGTAGACAGGTTCAAATGCACTGAGGCCAGAGGAAAGGAGAAGAGAGTCAGTCAGCATCAATCATCAGAACTCAACTGTGAACTAAGTACGCCACCTATCTGTCAGTCTCAGAGTGGGGTTGGTTTTAACCCCTCCACTGAATCTCATATTGCTCATATGTACCTAACCTTTCCAATTATTTCAGATTCATAGGAAGTGCCACTGCTTAGTGCCCCAAGGCAAATTGTAATTTAATTAATTTAATGATCTATGGTCGCCAAAGAACACACTCAAAGTCTTTGGCAAAATGTAACTCACTATGTAAGGACAAATGCAAATTGGGACTGAGCCTTGGTTGTTAACATACCTTTATGGTAGCTGCTGCCTCCCTGCAGCATCATAGCATGCAGCTCCATAGACCCTTCGTTCAGCACCCAGCACTTATTCTCAGAGTCAGTGACACTACACTCGTACTCTCCTTTACTGCTGAACCCTGGAGCTCTGCTTCTGGCTTCAATGTGCTCTGTGTGCGCCGAGCCCAACTCCAACACTATATGTTCTGATGAGGAGAGAGAGAGAGAGAGGAGAAAGCATGTAGGAGATGAGTGAATGGTTGAATGAATACACTTGATTGAATTCCAGAACTACTAGTCAATGAGTTGTGCTAAGATGTCCACACTAGCAGTATGCCAGTTAGAATTAAGCCATGTGTTGGGCATGCATTCTACGTGGTATTCTAGAGTGTGAACATTGGAACATAGCGCAGTGGTGATAGCTAATGGTATTATAGTGGTACACTTTGAAAATACCCCGTTCTGTTTGTGCTGTCTTGTCAACTCCTATGGTCATTGTCATCAGAAGCAAGACAGTACAATCAGATATGGGGCCAGGCTAGCCCCGAAGGGGTTCCTCCAATCCAGTCCAGTGATCTTTGACCTACCGTCCACTGCGCTCTCTAGCAAGAAATTGAGCAGGTCCTCATCCCTGAACTCGGTTCCCAGGGTAAACCCCTTGCCACCATTTAGTCTCTCCATGGCGATGAGGAGGTTGGCCACACAGTGCAGGGTGATGGGGTGATGGGATATTTCCACATCCAGACCCTGGGGAAGCTTGGAGCTCCATGCTACACTGGCAGAGGTGTTCTGACCAGGACAGAGAAAGTCGAGTTAACATTCATCTAACATTATTGTATCAGTGTATGGAGAATTGTGGTTGGTCTGTTTTAACATTTACTGTATAATAACATTTGAATGTCTGTCATGCCTGAATATTGTAGGTCTGTCTTATCCTCATGTCTAAGTTGGGACTCACCTTCATTAGACTGCAGTTTGACTCAAATTCCATATTGTCTTTGTAGTTAGATCTGGAAAATAAAAACACATCTTTTAAAACGCCTGTCCATCATAGATTGTATCATGCTTAGTCAGTTGCTTAAAGATGGCCAAGATCTGAAAACACATTCAGAGATCTGGTGTAAACGGGCAATCAATATACAGTTAGTCCTAAATAAAAGTTTTTATTAAACACTATATAAAAATAAAGACTGCCACAACAGATCAACAACATAATACATGGTCAGCCATACAGTAAGAGTAAGTTTATGGTTGCCAATGTGAATAAAAACAGACTCTACATTTAATTTACCTGGATGAATAGGTTTGTAGTCGGCTGTTTTGTAGTTTGTAGATAGTAGGTACTAACGTCTTGTTTTTAGTCCTTGATCCTTGTTGTGAGTCCCAACTTGTTCTCTGAACCAATGTTTTCTGACTACATGTGGTAACCTGTATGTCTTATATACATCCTGGGCACACTCTCCAGAAATTCCCCTCTACGCACACGGGAGGAAGGACGATGGTTTAGTCTTACCAGACCAATGAGTGAGAAGGTATTTTTTAATGACTTTGGTGATGAAATACTGGACTCGCACCCAACAGGATGGGGGGAGGGGTGTAATTGTTTTGTATTATTGCAAATATACTTTATTCAAAGAATTTATGTTGTGTTTTCATGCTGTTCTTGGCCAGGATTCCCTTGAAATTGTATTTCAGATCTCAATATTACTGGATGAACAAAATATGAAATATTGTTCATGTCAACACTACGTAATATTAGTTACGATTAGACAAATGTACATGTCTGTATTATAATATACCTTGTATGACTTCCTTTTCTAAAGGACTTGTCATACATTATGCTACACTTTAACGTTTAAAGTGTTGATAACGGCTATTTTCTAAGAAGGGCTATTTTCTAAGATTGGTCTAGCGGCAGTTCTAGCTTGTATGGCTCCCTGGACGAACCCCCCCCCCCCCCCCCACCTACCAAAATAGAAAAGCACCGTTCTGCACTAACCTTCATTTTATTCAGACATTTGGAACAACACAAATAAATAAATCATAACATTTAATAGAAACTAATTTGTGTTGATTTGGCACTCGAGCATCAATATGTGCTAACATCCCCCAACACTGTCAACCAAGAGTCAAGACTAAACCAATTCACCTTGGTGGTGTGCAGACTGGTTTTATATTATTCTCAACGATTTCACACAAACCAGAAAAACATGCAACAATATGTCTGTGAAACTATATATTCACAGTATTATGAATGATTTGTGGTTTATTTGGTAGAATTTCATAGTGTGACTGATTTGACTAATTCCATTAGTACTGTACAAAGTTAGAGGTGCGCTATTTGATAGATTCCCCCGCTCCCCCTACGTCGGACTTCCAGTGGGGAGACCTGAGGTCAACCTACCCCCGCCTCCCCTATCTCATACTTCTGAGTGGGAGACCTTCCCAGGCAATAGCCTGCCTAGCTCACAAACTAGAATCAGTGAACCCACTTCGACAAGGTTAATTGACCCACAGTCCCACACGGTGACATGATATCATTGACGCGACGTGCAAATGAGCGATAGAAAACCGATCGTGCGAATGTCACTGTTACAAATGTTTTTGTGCGGGCGCCACGTGCCGCCCCCGGCAAGATGCCGACCTGGGCGGCTGCCCATGTCACCTATACCTAAATCCGCTACTGGACGGGTCTATGAAATGACTGTGATATCGTATGTGGTTGTTTTTTCCTACTAAACTTAGATGAATGCACTGACTGTCAGTCGCTCTGGATAAGAGCCTCTGCTAAATGACTAAAATGTAATATAATGCAAATGTAAGTGCTAATAAAATATACTGTGTTTTAATCATTACCTTTTTTCCTAAAGTCCTAGGAAACTAAACTTCAACCATTTCTAAAGATGTCTTGAGTTTCTATGTTTCCCTTTGACATCAAAGTTTTGGTTCTATTCTTTAATTTCCTAATATCGTCAATCAAATATTCTGCGATGTCCAGCCTGCTTACATTTCATGGACTTTCAGATGTGAGAAAATTCCTCATCGTATTGTGAAATAACAAGGAACCCACTACATTATTTCCTCACTTCCTGTGTGATGTCACGAGAGTCTAGAATCTGCCAGCTGGATAGATTTCCAGTACAGACTGGCAGACTCTTGGACCGTGTCCAACTCCCTACTACTTTATTAGCCTTTACCCTTGCCAAAAAGGTGTTAGACATTGTTAAGACCCGTTCAGGGGAATCACCCCAATTCACTAAAATATCAGGACTATGTCTATAATATGTAGGTCAGTATGTTCAATAATATACCACAAAACTAGTATTATTCTAGTATATTGTGTTCGGCTCAATAAAGTTTCACCTGGAAAGAATAAATACTGTACTCTCAATAAAAAAAGTGGTGTAACAGTAAATCAATCCTAATCAGCCCTGTAAACTGAGTGAAACATATGGGATTAGAATGTTGACTACATCTCAGAACCATCCCAATGTATAACTATCTGGGGTGTGTCTGAAATGCCAATTCTATTCCCTGTATAACACACTACTTTTGACCTGGGCCTATAGGGGAATATCAAATAAAACATTTGTGCACTATATAGGGAATAGGGTGCCATTTTGAACGCACCCTGTGTCTTCGCTGTTATGGATCTTACAGAACCGGATCAGCAACGGAATTCCCAGTGGTGCAACGTGTGGGAACACGTCAAGGATTTCTCAAGATGATACTTGCCTTCGCTCTTAACATCTGCATTTCACTTTCTGATATTATCATTCATGATCGACAGTGATGGCCTGTTTTGAAATTAGGTATGCCTATTTTGGTGTTTGAGGGTATTAAAAAATATAAAATGTCCTTCTGACAATATATGTGGGCATAGGAAGACACTGCAATTGGAGGATGTATTTTTTGCATCGGCCTGTTCTACAATATTCAATAGGCTACATCTGTCGGTACAAACTTTGATTGAGAAATCGACATTATAAAAAAAATACAAATTGCACTACACCACTGCATCTACTGAATGTTTAAATCATGACCTTTCTTCCAAAAGGCCTCGGAAATTAAACTTCAACCATTTCTGAAGACGTCCGAGGTCATAGAGCTAAATGGAGAGTGAGCATGTTGTTTCCTCAGGTGAAATGATAGAAGTTTTGGTTCTATTCTATAATTTCTTAATATCGTCAATCAAAATAGCCTGTGATGTCCAGCCTGCTTACATTTCATGGACTTTCAGATGTGAGATAGTTCCTTTATCTCGGCTCGTCATATTGTGAAGTCACAATGAACTTAATCTATTATTTTCCCATCTCCTTTAAAAGAAGAACACTTTATAGGGAATAGGGTTCCATTTTGGATTCAGCCTGGGTCTTTGTTGTCATGGATATCCCAGAACCGAACCAGCAACAGAATTCCCAGTGATGCAACATCTTTGGAAACATGTCAAGTATTTCCCAAGATGATATTTGACAGGCACTATCGCCCTTCCGCTCTTAATCTTTGAATTTCACTTCCTGATTTATACACATGGTATTGGTTTACAGGCCATGCCATTTCTGACCACAGAAAAAATAATAACACAAAAAAAAGAGACCATTGATTGTCAGACAATGACACCTCATTCATGTTTGAAGAAGTTGTGGCAGTCAGTCATCGATGTGTCTGCATAGTGTGTTCGTAAGTATAAAAAATAGCATTTTTAAAATCTGAATGGCTTTAGCCCATGTCACATACTATGCATGATACAACTCATGACATCATTCCTCATCAATTGGTCAAGCAGGTTGATATTCATACGTCAAGGATTTCTCAAGATGATACTTGCCTTCGCTCTTAACATCTGCATTTCACTTTCTGATATTATCATTCATGATCGACAGTGATGGCCTGTTTTGAAATTAGGTATGCCTATTTTGGTGTTTGAGGGTATTAAAAAATATAAAATGTCCTTCTGACAATATATGTGGGCATAGGAAGACACTGCAATTGGAGGATGTATTTTTTGCATCGGCCTGTTCTACAATATTCAATAGGCTACATCTGTCGGTACAAACTTTGATTGAGAAATCGACATTATAAAAAAAAATACAAATTGCACTACACCACTGCATCTACTGAATGTTTAAATCATGACCTTTCTTCCAAAAGGCCTCGGAAATTAAACTTCAACCATTTCTGAAGACGTCCGAGGTCATAGAGCTAAATGGAGAGTGAGCATGTTGTTTCCTCAGGTGAAATGATAGAAGTTTTGGTTCTATTCTATAATTTCTTAATATCGTCAATCAAAATAGCCTGTGATGTCCAGCCTGCTTACATTTCATGGACTTTCAGATGTGAGATAGTTCCTTTATCTCGGCTCGTCATATTGTGAAGTCACAATGAACTTAATCTATTATTTTCCCATCTCCTTTAAAAGAAGAACACTTTATAGGGAATAGGGTTCCATTTTGGATTCAGCCTGGGTCTTTGTTGTCATGGATATCCCAGAACCGAACCAGCAACAGAATTCCCAGTGATGCAACATCTTTGGAAACATGTCAAGTATTTCCCAAGATGATATTTGACAGGCACTATCGCCCTTCCGCTCTTAATCTTTGAATTTCACTTCCTGATTTATACACATGGTATTGGTTTACAGGCCATGCCATTTCTGACCACAGAAAAAATAATAACACAAAAAAAAGAGACCATTGATTGTCAGACAATGACACCTCATTCATGTTTGAAGAAGTTGTGGCAGTCAGTCATCGATGTGTCTGCATAGTGTGTTCGTAAGTATAAAAAATAGCATTTTTAAAATCTGAATGGCTTTAGCCCATGTCACATACTATGCATGATACAACTCATGACATCATTCCTCATCAATTGGTCAAGCAGGTTGATATTCATAGTGTAAAACTCAAACAGTGGGTTCGTATTGATAGTGTATAATTCAAAGATTAGGGGGTTGATATTCAGTGTATAATTCAAACATGCTAAAATGGGAAGTAAAGGCTTTTGTTGAGACAACTGAACAGAAAAAGCAGGACCCGGAAAAGCAAATGTTACAAGTAAATTAAATGTCAACCAGAAATTGACGTTGATTTTACGCTGCGTAACTTTAAAAGTAAAGAATACACACTTTCAATCGTAGTCATCTGAGAAGAAATCAGGACCAAAGAAAAAGTAAAAACAGAAAAATCTCAGGTTTATTAAGAACATTCTTCATCTTCAAAACACGTTAAGACAGTAATTATAAAACAGTATGTACACATTATTATTTACATTAAAGCATACCAGAGAAAACAGAGGACTTATGCATGTTTTATAGCCTGGCCCCAGATTTATTTGTGCTAACAGGTCAATTCCTTGTCATATCAAACATTAGCAGGACAAGGAGTTGACATGAAAGCACAAACAGATCGGGGACCAGACTACATGTTTCAGCCAATTCATAAACAAGTCACCCCATCGGCTCTCTGCTCCCAAAAATAAAGACAATAATGATAACGATTGCTTTACCGCGATTAATGACACAGTGTTCTGAGGTACAAAAATAAGTGACCAGAGACTCAATGAGCATACTGAACCCAAACCATGTACACTTTGGGGTGGGGTCAGGTTGGGGGTGGACTGGACACCAAGTCAACAGGGACATTAACAAGAGTCTTGAGGACACATGTGTTGTGTCCCCAATGGCACCCCATTCCCATAGCGCACTAGTCAAAAGTAGCACACTATATAGGGAACAGGGTACCATTTAGGACACACCCCATAGCAATCTCTACAGACCCAGATAGACAGAAAACTAAAACAATCCACGGTTGACCTGCTTTCTGAAGGGAGATGGGAGGATCTGTAAAGACCTGGAATGAAAAGAATACAGTATTTTCTGGTGGAGTGTGTGATGGTAAAAGTCTTCTTGATGGTAGCTACAGGAGGGTAGCTCTCCAGGAACAGGGTTGGGGTGGAAACCTACAGGAGGGTAGCTCTCCAGGAACAGGGTTGGGGTGGAAACCTACAGGAGGGTAGCTCTCCAGGAACAGGGTTGGAGTGGAAACCTACAGGACGGTAGCTCTCCAGGAACAGGGTTGGAGTGGAAACCTACAGGAGGGTAGCTCTCCAGGAACAGGGTTGGGGTGGAAACCTACAGGAGGGTAGCTCTCCAGGAACAGGGTTGGAGTGGAAACCTACAGGAGGGTAGCTCTCCAGGAACAGGGTTGGGGTGGAAACCTACAGGAGGGTAGCTACCCTTACATTGACGACAGCTTTCAACGTCAATGTAATTTATTCAGCAGAAATATATAACTTTTGGAATATAATCAAAATGATCAAATGTATCAGATGGGCTGCAGGTCACGTCAGACCAAATCCTATCCTACTTAATTATGTCCAATTGTCACATAGGACATGTACCAATTCTCCACGAGTGTGCACTTGCGTACTCTCTTGCATGGATTTAGCAATGGTGGAAACTCCCTTTTGCCAATGTTTACATCAATCCTATGCTTTTACATCCACGACGAGTGTGCAAAAAATCTTAAGTCATGCATTGATGTCACAGGGAAACATATATTTGAAGGTATTTTTAATATTCCCTGTGTCTGTCTAGACCACTCAGAGTCACATTGGCTCTGAACAAGGCGTACAGATCAACATAACATACTAACCCTGAATCAATACAATTTTTATTTAATTTTTTTTAAAGGGAGATTCTTATTTATTTTTTCTCCACAGAATTCATCCCCATCCTTTGGATTCATAACTACACCACATCCCAAATATTAAAAATGAAAAATAAAGTTGTAGAAAAAAGTGCTTGACCATTCCCCTTCAGGAGAGTTACAGTCCAGTTCTGGTTCCATGATCAATGTGAACACTTGTTTTAAAGGAGGTGAGGGTTGGCCCATACCAGTCCAGCACAAAGATATTACTTTAGACAGAGAATATATCCCTTTGGTGACTGTGTCCTTTTTGTGGCATCTGCAGTGGTACTGTGCTTTTTTTGTGTGTAAAACATATAATATAAAAGATGAATTGGAAAGATGAATTAATTATTTGGTAAAACAATGCTGTTAATTTGGACAACTACTATAGACTTGGTAAAATGATAATGTCACAGTGTTATTCAATAGATCGATACATGGGCAAATGTGCAGGACAGGTCTGGGAAATATAATATATGATTTAGGACTGATGAGATGGGTCTAGAGACTAAAGCATAAAACGGATTCACTGTGCACTGGACTGGCTGTCAACCACCCCGTTCAACTGCTACATTTAAAAGGAATCTCATCGTGATAATGACAATATTCTCAATGAAAACGCTAGATTATAAAACACAGACAACAAAATTTACAACGGAAAAAAAATCTCAAATATACAACTTGAATTTTATGCAAAATAAATAGTCAATTATATATATATGAAGGTATATTTGTCAGGACAGGAGGCATTTTTCTAATTAGGTTACTGTTCCCGAATGTGATTGCAACTTGGTCACACAGACAGAAACAAACCTTTAAGTTTTTCCACCCCAAAATCTTCGACCAAGGGCCTCTCACCACAGTCCCCAGTCCATCTGAAAGCAGGAAAGGGCTCTCAGTCCCCTTTATAGTAACGTACCCTACACATCTGCCACATTCATCATCATCATATTGATTGTCTTACAACACACACTGGTGGTCCATCCCTGATGAATCCATTGGCATCTTTGGGGAAAAGGAGAAGCCCCTAGCTAAAAGACTAGCTGTCTTTTATTTACGCCTTCCCCATAGAAGTCTGAGGAAACTCATAAAGACCACTAATTGACATGAATATCCACAAATACAAATCAACAGACACGTTTTCCCCTCTCTCAGCATACATGGAATTAATAAATAGCATTTTCTTTTTCAATATAGTATTATTACATATTTATAATATATATTAGTTTCCTCTTTGACATGCTTTGTTCTGATTGGTCTTTGTCTTCAGCTGTATAGTTGGCGTTAATTAATGGTTGGGGGTTACTACACATGCAGATGTTGTTGTGTTGCTGTTGTTGTTGATGGTGCTTCTATCTGTTTATTTGAGTCTCCCTGAGTGGTGTGGCTTTACAGTGGAGACAGAGCAGACCAGGAAACAGCAAGGCGGAGGACACACACACACACACACACACACACACACACACACACACACACACCTCTCCCTGTAGGCATCTGTAACTAGCTACGACCTGTCTATATCTGAAACACTGATGGACTTTTTATATAAAAGTGAGAAGAAAAACAACTGTTAATCCATATAAAAAAATCCCTTGTTTAGTCAGTCTAGAAAACGAATGGTCATAAGGGACCTCCCTCAGTCCAGTCCTATTGAGCCCAACACCACTACCATGTCACATTATCTCTATGCTCCATCTCGCTCTACTTTGCTCTCTCATACCCCTGCCCCTTCCTCCACATGGTCCTAGTCCTTCTCTCCAACAGCACAGCTTCTGACATCTCTGTCGTCTTCTTTGATCTCTGTCCCTAACTCTGTTACAGTACACACACACACACACACACACACACAGAACACACTTTGCAGAAACACACAGACAATGCAGTCAGACAGACCAATAATGACATTGTGCCATGATGAAAGAGGGGGTACAGAGGTGATAGCTGACCCTGCTGGAAGAAGATGGGGTATGGGGGGAAGGCTGACCATGATGGAAGAAGAGGGGGTACAGGGGGGATAGCTGACCATGATAGAAGAGGGGGTACAGGGGGGTTAGCTGACCCTGCTGGAAGAAGAGGGGGTACAGGGGGGATAGCTGACCCTGCTGGAAGAAGAGGGGGTACAGGAGGGTTAGCTGACCCTGCTGGAAGAAGATGGGGTACGGGGGGAAGGCTGACCATGATGGAAGAAGAGGGGGTACAGGGGGGATAGCTGACCCTGCTGGAAGAAGAGGGGGTACAGGGGGGTTAGCTGACCCTGCTGGAAGAAGAGGGGGTACAGGGGGGATAGCTGACCCTGCTGGAAGAAGAGGGGGTACAGGGGGGTTAGCTGACCCTGCTGGAAGAAGAGGGGGTACAGGGGGGATAGCTGACCCTGCTGGAAGAAGAGGGGGTACAGGGGGAAAGGCTAACCATGCTGGAAGAAGATGGGGTACGGGGGAAAGGCTGACCATGCTGGAAGAAGATGGGGTACGGGGGGAAGGCTGACCCTGCTGGAAGAAGATGGGGTACGGGGGAAAGGCTGACCCTGTTGGAAGAAGATGGGGTACAGAGGTGATAGCTGACCCTGCTGGAAGAAGATGGGGTATGGGGGGAAGGCTGACCATGATGGAAGAAGAGGGGGTACAGGGGGGATAGCTGACCATGATAGAAGAGGGGGTACAGGGGGGTTAGCTGACCCTGCTGGAAGAAGAGGGGGTACGGGGGGAAGGCTGACCCTGCTGGAAGAAGATGGGGTACGGGGGAAAGGCTGACCATGCTGGAAGAAGATGGGGTACCGGGGGGATAGCTGACCCTGCTGGAAGAAGAGGGGGTACAGGGGGGATAGCTGACCCTGCTGGAAGAAGATGGGGTACGGGGGAAAGGCTGACCATGCTGGAAGAAGATGGGGTACGGGGGGAAGGCTGACCATGCTGGAAGAAGAGGGGGTACAGGGGGGATAGCTGACCCTGCTGGAAGAAGAGGGGGTACAGGGGAGATAGCTGACCCTGTTGGAAGAAGAGGGGGTACAGGGGGAAGGCTGACCATGCTGGAAGAAGAGGGGGTACAGGGGGGATAGCTGACCCTGCTGGAAGAAGAGGGGGTACAGGGGGGATAGCTGACCATGTCGGAAGAAGAGGGGGTACAGGGGGGATAGCTGACCATGTTGGAAGAAGAGGGGGTACAGGGGGGGATAGCTGACCCTGCTGGAAGAAGAGGGGGTACAGAGGGGATAGCTGACCATGCTGGAAGAAGAGGGGGTACAGGGGGGATAGCTGACCCTGCTGGAAGAAGAGGGGGTACAGAGGGGATAGCTGACCATGCTGGAAGAAGAGGGGGTACAGGAGGGATAGCTGACCATGCTGGAAGAAGAGGGGGTACAGGGGGGATAGCTGACCATGATGGAAGAAGAGGGGGTACGGGGGGAATAGCTGACCATGTTGGAAGAAGATGGGGTACGGGGGGAAGGCTGACCATGCTGGAAGAAGAGGGGGTACAGGGGGGATAGCTGACCCTGCTGGAAGAAGAGGGGGTACAGGGGGGATAGCTGACCCTGTTGGAAGAAGAGGGGGTACAGAGGGGATAGCTGACCATGCTGGAAGAAGAGGGGGTACGGGGGGAATAGCTGATCATGTTGGAAGAAGATGGGGTACGGGGGGAAGGCTGACCATGCTGGAAGAAGAGGGGGTACAGGGGGGAATAGCTGACACTGTACACACTACCAGCCTCAGGGTTGACTTTTAAAATGGGGGAAGAGAGTCGTTCCTCAAGACAGTTTGGCATAATGTCAGTGTGTGTGTGTGTGTGTGTGTGTGTGTGTGTGTGTGTGTGTGTGCTCACACACAGTCTCCTCAGTCCCTGGTAGTGTGTGTAAACGCACATATATAAGTGTGTGTACTAGTGTGTGTGTCATATGCTGCTCTCTGATGGGTTGTGGTGGTGGTTGTGAGGCAGAGAGTTCTGCTCGTTGAGGAGAGAGGTGGTCTCATCAGCAAGGAGAGGGCCATACTGCTCGTTGAGGAGAGAGGTGGTCTCATCAGCAAGGAGAGGGCCGTACTGCTCGTTGAGGAGAGAGGTGGTCTCATCAGCAAGGAGGGGGCTTTTCTCCGGAGTGGGGGTGTCGTCAGCTAGGAAGCCGAGGGTGGCGGTGCCCACGGGGGGCGGGGTACCCTCCAGACGGGGGTGGCCGCAATCAGGTGACTGGGGGGAGGAATCCAGACGAGACGCCATCAGACCGTTCTGGTATTGGGCACGTGTGATCTGAGAGAGAGGGAAGAGGGAGGATAAAGGGACACGGTGAGGGATAGAGAGAAATAGAG
The DNA here is from genome assembly GCF_016432855.1 of Salvelinus namaycush. Lineage (NCBI taxonomy): Eukaryota > Metazoa > Chordata > Actinopteri > Salmoniformes > Salmonidae > Salvelinus > Salvelinus namaycush. The sequence continues at coordinate 44,182,287 of NC_052324.1, read as the reverse complement.
AGAGATTGAGATAAAAAGAGAGGAGAGCGAGAAAGAGGGAGAGAGCGAGAGAGAAAGGGGGAGAGAGAGGGAGAGAGGGGAGAGAGAGAGGGAGAGGGGAGAGAGAGGGAGAAGAGGGAGGGAGAGAGAAAGAAAGAGGGAGAGAGGGAAATAGAGAGAGAAATAGAGAGAAAGAGAGGGAGGGGAGAGAGAGGAGAGAGAGAAAGAGAGGGAGGGGAGAGAGAGGAGAGAGAGAGGAGGGAGAGAGAGTGAGGAGAGAGAGAGGAGGGAGAGAGAGAGAGGAGGGAGAGAGATAGAGATAGAGAGGAGGGAGAGAGAAAGAAAGAGGGAGATAGAGAGAGAGAGAGAAAGAAAGAGAGAGAGAGGGAGAGAGAGAGAGAGGGGAGGGAGAGAGATAGATAGAGAGGAGGGAGAGAGAGAGAGAGAAAGAAAGAGGGAGAGAGAGAGAGAAAGAGAGGAGGGAAAGAGAGGGAGAAAGAGAGGGAGAAAGAGAGGGAGAAAGAGAAGAGGGAGGAGAGGAGAGAGAGAGAGAGAGTGTCAAGGTGGTGTAGTGTAGTGATAGGACAAAAGCCTACACACACGGTCTCTCTCCTCAACAAATCATTAAAGCTCAGTGCAGGAGGTATCAATGTATGGCCGGGTCTCCTCACCTTGACGAACTGCAGGTCTGAGAGAGCTCGTACGTAGAAGTCGGGTGTGTATGACGGTGAGGGGAACTGAGTGTTGAGCTGGCTGCTACTGCCGCTGACAGACACCGACTCTGTCCGATCTGCAGCGCTCAGAGACGCGGTCCTGTTCAAACCACTGATGTGTGACGGGGAGCGGAACTCTGAAACACACACAGGGCCGTAGCGTGAGTGAGCAACAAGGGGAAATAATCACACTCACGTGCAGATGCACATAAACAAAAAGGTATGGCAATGGTACACAAAACATGTAAACACACTAACACAGGTAAAACTGTTAGGTACATAGGTAACACAGGTAAAACCGTTAGGTACATAGGTAACACAGGTAAAACTGTTAGGTACATAGGTAACACAGGTAAAACCGTTAGGTACATAGGTAACACAGGTAAAACTGTTAGGTACATAGGTAACACAGGTAAAACTGTTAGGTACATAGGTAACACAGGTAAAACCGTTAGGTACATAGGTAACACAGGTAAAACCGTTAGGTACATAGGTAACACAGGTAAAACTGTTAGGTACATAGGTAACACAGGTAAAACCGTTAGGTACATAGGTAACACAGGTAAAACTGTTAGGTACATAGGTAACACAGGTAAAACCGTTAGGTACATAGGTAACACAGGTAAAACTGTTAGGTACATAGGTAACACAGGTAAAACTGTTAGGTACATAGGTAACACAGGTAAAACTGTTAGGTACATAGGTAACACAGGTAAAACTGTTAGGTGCATAGGTAACACAGGTAAAACAGGTAAAACTGTTAGGTGCATAGGTAACACAGGTAAAACTGTTAGGTGCATAGGTAACAGGTAAAACACAGGTAAAACTGTTAGGTGCATAGGTAACACAGGTAAAACTGTTAGGTGCATAGGTAACAGGTAAAACACAGGTAAAACTGTTAGGTGCATAGGTAACACAGGTAAAACACAGGTAAAACTGTTAGGTGCATAGGTAACACAGGTAAAACTGTTAGGTGCATAGGTAACAGGTAAAACACAGGTAAAACTGTTAGGTGCATAGGTAACAGGTAAAACTGTTAGGTGCATAGGTAACAGGTAAAACACAGGTAAAACTGTTAGGTGCATAGGTAACAGGTAAAACACAGGTAAAACTGTTAGGTGCATAGGTAACACAGGTAAAAAGCTGTTAGGTACATAGGTAACACAGGTAAAACTGTTAGGTACATAGGTAACACAGGTAAAACACAGGTAAAACTGTTAGGTACATAGGTAACACAGGTAAAACTGTTAGGTACATAGGTAACACAGGTAAAACACAGGTAAAACTGTTAGGTACATAGGTAACACAGGTAAAACACAGGTAAAACTGTTAGGTACATAGGTAACACAGGTAAAACACAGGTAAAACTGTTAGGTACATAGGTAACACAGGTAAAACACAGGTAAAACTGTTAGGTACATAGGTAACACAGGTAAAACACAGGTAAAACTGTTAGGTACATAGGTAACACAGGTAAAACTGTTAGGTACATAGGTAACACAGGTAAAACACAGGTAAAACTGTTAGGTACATAGGTAACACAGGTAAAACACAGGTAAAACTGTTAGGTACATAGGTAACACAGGTAAAACTGTTAGGTACATAGGTAACACAGGTAAAACCGTTAGGTACATAGGTAACACAGGTAAAACTGTTAGGTGCATAGGTAACAGGTAAAACACAGGTAAAACTGTTAGGTACATAGGTAACACAGGTAAAACACAGGTAAAACTGTTAGGTACATAGGTAACACAGGTAAAACACAGGTAAAACTGTTAGGTACATAGGTAACACAGGTAAAACACAGGTAAAACTGTTAGGTACATAGGTAACACAGGTAAAACACAGGTAAAACTGTTAGGTACATAGGTAACACAGGTAAAACACAGGTAAAACTGTTAGGTACATAGGTAACACAGGTAAAACTGTTAGGTACATAGGTAACACAGGTAAAACCGTTAGGTACATAGGTAACACAGGTAAAACCGTTAGGTACATAGGTAACACAGGTAAAACTGTTAGGTGCATAGGTAACAGGTAAAACACAGGTAAAACCGTTAGGTACATAGGTAACACAGGTAAAACTGTTAGGTGCATAGGTAACAGGTAAAACACAGGTAAAACTGTTAGGTACATAGGTAACACAGGTAAAACACAGGTAAAACTGTTAGGTACATAGGTAACACAGGTAAAATTGTTAATGAAATGGAAGGCTAACTGTGAATAATGGGCGAACCAGGCAAAGCTGCCTTCTAGAGGCCAATACACAGTTAATTCAGGACCGGACATGTCAACGGGACGGACAGAGAGAGACAAGAGACATAGTCTGGAGAAGGAACTAGTCAGAGCTAATACACAACCAAAATCACACATATCCATCCATGTTAAAGAGAGACAGACCTGTTAGAGAGACAGACCTGTTAGAAAGACAGACCTGTTAGAGAGAGAGACCTGTTAGAGAGAGAGACCTGTTAGAGACCTGTTAGAGAGAGAGAGACCTGTTAGAGAGAGAGAGACCTGTTAGAGAGAGAGAGACCTGTTAGAGAGAGAGAGACCTGTTAGAGAGAGAGAGACCTGTTAGAGAGAGAGAGACCTGTTAGAGAGAGAGAGACCTGTTAGAGAGAGAGAGACCTGTTAGAGAGAGACAGACCTGTTAGAGAGAGAGAGACCTGTTAGAGACCTGTTAGAGAGAGACAGACCTGTTAGAGACCTGTTAGAGAGAGAGAGACCTGTTAGAGAGAGAGAGACCTGTTAGAGAGAGAGAGACCTGTTAGAGAGAGAGAGACCTGTTAGAGAGAGAGAGACCTGTTAGAGAGAGACCTGTTAGAGAGAGAGAGACCTGTTAGAGAGAGAGAGACCTGTTAGAGACCTGTTAGAGAGAGAGAGACCTGTTAGAGACCTGTTAGAGAGAGAGAGATGTTCCCTGTTAGAGAGAGAGAGATGTTCCCTGTTAGAGAGAGAGAGATGTTCCCTGTTAGAGAGAGAGAGATGTTCCCTGTTAGAGAGAGAGAGAGATGTTCCCTGTTAGAGAGAGAGAGAGATGTTCCCTGTTAGAGAGAGAGAGAGACCTGTTAGAGAGAGACAGACCTGTTAGAGAGAGACCTGTTAGAGAGAGACAGACCTGTTAGAGAGAGACCTGTTAGAGAGAGACAGACCTGTTAGAGAGAGACCTGTTAGAGAGAGACCTGTTAGAGAGAGACAGACCTGTTAGAGAGAGACAGACCTGTTAGAGAGAGACCTGTTAGAGAGAGACCTGTTAGAGAGAGAGAGACCTGTTAGAGAGCGACAGACCTGTTAGAGACCTGTTAGAGAGAGAGAGACCTGTTAGAGAGAGAGAGACCTGTTAGAGAGAGAGAGAGACCTGTTAGAGAGAGAGAGAGACCTGTTAGAGAGAGAGAGAGACCTGTTAGAGAGAGACCTGTTAGAGAGAGAGAGAGACCTGTTAGAGAGAGACCTGTTAGAGAGAGAGAGACCTGTTAGAGAGAGAGAGACCTGTTAGAGAGAGAGAGACCTGTTAGAGAGAGAGAGACCTGTTAGAGAGAGACCTGTTAGAGAGAGACAGACCTGTTAGAGAGAGACCTGTTAGAGAGAGACCTGTTAGAGAGAGACAGACCTGTTAGAGAGAGACAGACCTGTTAGAGAGAGACCTGTTAGAGAGAGACCTGTTAGAGAGAGACCTGTTAGAGACAGACCTGTTAGAGAGAGAGAGACCTGTTAGAGAGAGAGAGACCTGTTAGAGAGAGACAGACCTGTTAGAGAGAGAGAGACCTGTTAGAGAGAGAGAGACCTGTTAGAGAGAGAGAGACCTGTTAGAGAGAGAGAGACCTGTTAGAGAGAGAGAGACCTGTTAGAGAGAGACCTGTTAGAGAGAGACAGACCTGTTAGAGAGAGACCTGTTAGAGAGAGACAGACCTGTTAGAGAGAGACAGACCTGTTAGAGAGAAACAGACCTGTTAGAGAGAGACAGACCTGTTAGAGAGAGACCTGTTAGAGAGAGACCTGTTAGAGACAGACCTGTTAGAGAGAGACCTGTTAGAGAGAGACCTGTTAGAGAGAGAGAGACCTGTTAGAGAGAGAGAGACCTGTTAGAGAGAGAGAGACCTGTTAGAGAGAGACAGACCTGTTAGAGACCTGTTAGAGAGAGAGAGACCTGTTAGAGAGAGAGAGACCTGTTAGAGAGAGAGAGACCTGTTAGAGAGAGAGAGACCTGTTAGAGAGAGAGAGACCTGTTAGAGAGAGAGAGACCTGTTAGAGAGAGAGAGACCTGTTAGAGAGAGAGAGACCTGTTAGAGAGAGAGAGACCTGTTAGAGAGAGAGAGACCTGTTAGAGAGAGAGATACCTGTTAGAGAGAGAGATACCTGTTAGAGAGAGAGAGACCTGTTAGAGAGAGAGAGACCTGTTAGAGAGAGAGAGACCTGTTAGAGAGAGAGAGACCTGTTAGAGAGAGAGAGACCTGTTAGAGAGAGAGACCTGTTAGAGAGAGAGAGACCTGTTAGAGAGAGAGAGACCTGTTAGAGAGAGAGAAACCTGTTAGAGAGAGAGAAACCTGTTAGAGAGAGACCTGTTAGAGAGAGACAGACCTGTTAGAGAGAGAGAGACCTGTTAGAGACCTGTTAGAGAGAGACAGACCTGTTAGAGACCTGTTAGAGAGAGACAGACCTGTTAGAGAGAGAGAGACCTGTTAGAGAGAGAGAGACCTGTTAGAGAGAGAGAGACCTGTTAGAGAGAGAGAGACCTGTTAGAGAGAGAGAAACCTGTTAGAGAGAGACCTGTTAGAGAGAGACAGACCTGTTAGAGAGAGAGAGACCTGTTAGAGACCTGTTAGAGAGAGACAGACCTGTTAGAGACCTGTTAGAGAGAGAGAGACCTGTTAGAGAGAGAGAGACCTGTTAGAGAGAGAGAGACCTGTTAGAGAGAGAGAGACCTGTTAGAGAGAGAGAGACCTGTTAGAGAGAGAGAGACCTGTTAGAGAGAGAGAGACCTGTTAGAGAGAGAGAGACCTGTTAGAGAGAGAGAGACCTGTTAGAGAGAGAGAGACCTGTTAGAGAGAGAGAGACCTGTTAGAGAGAGAGAGACCTGTTAGAGAGAGAGATACCTGTTAGAGAGAGAGAGACCTGTTAGAGAGAGAGAGACCTGTTAGAGAGAGAGAAACCTGTTAGAGAGAGAGAAACCTGTTAGAGAGAGACCTGTTAGAGAGAGACAGACCTGTTAGAGAGAGAGAGACCTGTTAGAGACCTGTTAGAGAGAGACAGACCTGTTAGAGACCTGTTAGAGAGAGACAGACCTGTTAGAGAGAGAGAGACCTGTTAGAGAGAGAGAGACCTGTTAGAGAGAGAGAGACCTGTTAGAGAGAGAGAGACCTGTTAGAGAGAGAGAAACCTGTTAGAGAGAGACCTGTTAGAGAGAGACAGACCTGTTAGAGAGAGAGAGACCTGTTAGAGACCTGTTAGAGAGAGACAGACCTGTTAGAGACCTGTTAGAGAGAGAGAGACCTGTTAGAGAGAGAGAGACCTGTTAGAGAGAGACCTGTTAGAGAGAGAGAGACCTGTTAGAGAGAGAGAGACCTGTTAGAGAGAGAGAGACCTGTTAGAGAGAGAGAGACCTGTTAGAGAGAGAGAGACCTGTTAGAGAGAGACCTGTTAGAGAGAGACAGACCTGTTAGAGAGAGAGAGAGACCTGTTAGAGACCTGTTAGAGAGAGAGAGACCTGTTAGAGACCTGTTAGAGATAGAGAGACCTGTTAGAGAGAGAGAGATGTTCCCTGTTAGAGAGAGAGAGAGATGTTCCCTGTTAGAGAGAGAGATGTTCCCTGTTAGAGAGAGAGAGAGATGTTCCCTGTTAGAGAGAGA